>NW_022989859.1:0-17500 GCF_902827175.1 Gymnodraco acuticeps
CAAACTTCCCTTTCCCCCAGCCCTCATCAACCAGCTCTGACTGGGGGATTCAAGGAGCTCCCAGGCCAGAGAAGAGATATCATCCCTCCACCTGGTTTTATGTAGAGATATAATCCCTCCACCTGGTTTTATGTAGAGATATAATCCCTCCACCTGGTCCTAGGTGGAGATATAATCCCTCCACCTGGTTTTATGTAGAGATATAATCCCTCCACCTGGTTTTATGTAGAGATATAATCCCTCCACCTGGTCCTGGGTGGAGATATAATCCCTCCACCTGGTCCTAGGTGGAGATATAATCCCTCCACCTGGTTTTATGTAGAGATATAATCCCTCCACCTGGTCCTAGGTGGAGATATAATCCCTCCACCTGGTTTTATGTAGAGATATAATCCCTCCACCTGGTTTTATGTAGAGATATAATCCCTCCACCTGGTTTTATGTAGAGATATAATCCCTCCACCTGGTCCTGGGTGGAGATATAATCCCTCCACCTGGTCCTGGGTAGAGATATAATCCCTCCACCTGGTCCTGGGTAGAGATATAATCCCTCCACCTGGTCCTGGGTAGAGATATAATCCCTCCACCTGGTTTTATGTAGAGATATAATCCCTCCCCCTGGTCCTGGGTAGAGATATAATCCCTCCACCTGGTCCTGGGTAGAGATATAATCCCTCCACCTGGTCCTGGGTAGAGATATAATCCCTCCACCTGGTCCTGGGTAGAGATATAATCCCTCCACCTGGTCCTGGGTAGAGATATAATCCCTCCACCTGGTCCTGGGTAGAGATATAATCCCTCCACCTGATCCTGGGTAGAGATATAATCCCTCCAGCTGGTCCTGGGTAGAGATATAATCCCTCCACCTGGTCCTGGGTAGAGATATAATCCCTCCACCTGGTCCTGGGTAGAGATATAATCCCTCCACCTGATCCTGGGTAGAGATATATCCCTCCACCTGGTCCTAGGTAGAGATATAATCCCTCCACCTGGTCCTGGGTAGAGATATAATCCCTCCACCTGGTCCTGGGAAGAGATGTAATCCCTCCACCTGGTCCTAGGTGGAGATATAAGAAGTGTTCAGGAGTTCCTCAAAGTGTTCCTTCCAGCACCCTAACACCCATCAGTTGAGGTCAACAACGTCCCATCCTCACTGTACACAGCTTGGATGGTTCCCTGCTTCCCCCTCCTGAGGTGTGGAACAGTTTTCCAGAACAACTTTGGTGCCGCCCGAAAGTCCTTCTCCATGTCCGAACTTCTCCCACACCCGCTGCTTTGCCTCGGCCACGGATGAGGCTGCTGCCCTTCTGGCCTGTCGGTACCTTGCAACTGCCTCGGGAGTCCCCCGGGATAACAAATCCCTGAAGGCCTCCTTCTTCAGTCGGACGGCTTCCCTGACCACCAGTGTCCACCAGGAGGTTCGAGGGTTACCGCCCCTTGAGGCACCTAAGACCTTGAGCTCCCCACCCGGCTTCGGCAATAGAGGCTTTGAACACCGCCCACTCCGGTTCAATGTCCCCAGCCTCCACAGGGATGCCTGAACAGCCCTGCCGGAGGTGTGAGTTGAAGGCCTCCTGAACTTGGGCCTCCTCCAGACGTTCCCAGTTCACCTGCACTACACATTTGTGCTCACCAGGAGGTCTGTCCAGAGGCTTCCCCCGCCACTCGACCCAACTCACCACCAGATGGTGATCAGTTCTCCGCCCCTCTCGTTACCCGAGAGTCTCAGGTCCGATGATACGATAACGAAATCGATCATGGACCTTCTGCCTAGGTATCAAGTTCACTTATGAGCATCCTTATGTTCCAACAAGGTGTTTGTTATGGCCAATCCATGACTAGCACAGGAGTCCAGTAACAACCCACCACTCCGGTTCAGATCAATATTATCACTATTAGATGATTACTCTGAGGGAGGTGCCCTGCAGCGAGTCAATCACTCGTTATCAATAGAGGAACACAACTCATGTTTACTCATGATGACCACGTTCTAGTCTGCTCTCCTCTTGTCTCCCCCTCAGGTCTTCCCCCTCTGATTGTGTCTCTCTTGTCTCCCCCTCAGGGTCCTTCCCCCTCTGATTGTCTCTCTCTTGTCTCCCCCTCAGGTCCCCCCCCTCTGATTGTCTCTCTCTTGTCTCCCCCTCAGGTCTTCCCCCTCTGATTGTGTCTCTCTTGTCTCCCCCTCAGGTCTTCCCCCTCTGATTGTCTCTCTCTTGTCTCCCCCTCAGGTCCCCCCCCTCTGATTGTCTCTCTCTTGTCTCCCCCTCAGGTCTTCCCCCTCTGATTGTGTCTCTCTTGTCTCCCCCTCAGGTCCCCCCCCTCTGATTGTCTCTCTCTTGTCTCCCCCTCAGGTCTTCCCCCTCTGATTGTCTCTCTCTTGTCTCCCCCTCAGGTCCCCCCCCCTCTGATTGTGTCTCTCTTGTCTCCCCCTCAGGTCTTCCCCCTCTGATTGTCTCTCTCTTGTCTCCCCCTCAGGTCCCCCCCCTCTGATTGTCTCTCTCTTGTCTCCCCCTCAGGTCTTCCCCCTTCTGATTGTCCCTCTCTTGTCTCCCCCCCAGGCCCCCCCCCTCTGATTGTCTCTCTCTTGTCTCCCCCTCAGGTCTTCCCCCTCTGATTGTCTCTCTCTTGTCTCCCCCTCAGGTCTTCCCCCTCTGATTGTCTCTCTCTTGTCTCCCCCTCAGGTCCCCCCCCTCTGATTGTGTCTCTCTTGTCTCCCCCTCAGGTCTTCCCCCTCTGATTGTGTCTCTCTTGTCTCCCCTCAGGTCTTCCCCCTCTGATTGTCTCTCTCTTGTCTCCCCCTCAGGTCTTCCCCCTCTGATTGTGTCTCTCTTGTCTCCCTCTCAGGTCTTCCCCCTCTGATTGTGTCTCTCTTGTCTCCCCCTCAGGTCTTCCCCCTCTGATTGTCTCTCTCTTGTCTCCCCCTCAGGTCCCCCCCCCTCTGATTGTCTCTCTCTTGTCTCCCCCTCAGGTCTTCCCCCTCTGATTGTCTCTCTCTTGTCTCCCCCTCAGGTCCTCCCCCTCTGATTGTCTCTCTCTTGTCTCCCCCTCAGGTCTTCCCCCTCTGATTGTGTCTCTCTTGTCTCCCCCTCAGGTCCCCCCCCTCTGATTGTCTCTCTCTTGTCTCCCCCTCAGGTCTTCCCCCTCTGATTGTGTCTCTCTTGTCTCCCCCTCAGGTCTTCCCCCTCTGATTGTCTCTCTCTTGTCTCCCCCTCAGGTCCCCCCCCTCTGATTGTCTTCTCTCTTGTCTCCCCCTCAGGTCTTCCCCCTCTGATTGTGTCTCTCTTGTCTCCCCCTCAGGTCCCCCCCCTCTGATTGTCTCTCTCTTGTCTCCCCCTCAGGTTCCCCCCCCCTCTGATTGTGTCTCTCTTGTCTCCCCCTCAGGTCTTCCCCCTCTGATTGTCTCTCTCTTGTCTCCCCCTCAGGTCCCCCCCCCCTCTGATTGTCTCTCTCTTGTCTCCCCCTCAGGTCTTCCCCCTCTGATTGTCTCTCTCTTGTCTCCCCCTCAGGTCCTCCCCCTCTGATTGTCTCTCTCTTGTCTCCCCCTCAGGTCTTCCCCCTCTGATTGTGTCTCTCTTGTCTCCCCCTCAGGTCTTCCCCCTCTGATTGTCTCTCTCTTGTCTCCCCCTCAGGTCCCCCCCCCTCTGATTGTGTCTCTCTTGTCTCCCCCTCAGGTCTTCCCCCTCTGATTGTGTCTCTCTTGTCTCCCCCTCAGGTCTTCCCCCTCTGATTGTCTCTCTCTTGTCTCCCCCTCAGGTCTTCCCCCTCTGATTGTGTCTCTCTTGTCTCCCCCTCAGGTCTTCCCCCTCTGATTGTGTCTCTCTTGTCTCCCCCTCAGGTCTTCCCCCTCTGATTGTCTCTCTCTTGTCTCCCCCTCAGGTCCCCCCCCCTCTGATTGTCTCTCTCTTGTCTCCCCCTCAGGTCTTCCCCCTCTGATTGTCTCTCTCTTGTCTCCCCCTCAGGTCCCCCCCCTCTGATTGTCTCTCTCTTGTCTCCCCCTCAGGTCTTCCCCCTCTGATTGTGTCTCTCTTGTCTCCCCCTCAGGTCCTCCCCCTCTGATTGTCTCTCTCTTGTCTCCCCCTCAGGTCCCCCCCCTCTGATTGTGTCTCTCTTGTCTCCCCCTCAGGTCTTCCCCCTCTGATTGTGTCTCTCTTGTCTCCCCCTCAGGTCTTCCCCCTCTGATTGTCTCTCTCTTGTCTCCCCCTCAGGTCTTCCCCCTCTGATTGTGTCTCTCTTGTCTCCCCCTCAGGTCTTCCCCCTCTGATTGTGTCTCTCTTGTCTCCCTCTCAGGTCCTCCCCCTCTGATTGTCTCTCTCTTGTCTCCCCCTCAGGTCCCCCCCCTCTGATTGTCTCTCTCTTGTCTCCCTCTCAGGTCCTTCCCCCTCTGATTGTGTCTCTCTTGTCTCCCCCTCAGGTCTTCCCCCTCTGATTGTGTCTCTCTTGTCTCCCTCTCAGGTCCTCCCCCTCTGATTGTCTCTCTCTTGTCTCCCCCTCAGGTCCCCCCCATCTGATTGTCTCTCTCTTGTCTCCCTCTCAGGTCCTTCCCCCTCTGATTGTGTCTCTCTCCACTCCCCATCAGGTCTTCCCCCTCTGATTGTCTCTCTCTTGTCTCCCCCTCAGGTCTTCCCCCTCTGATTGTCTCTCTCTTGTCTCCCTCTCAGGTCTTCCCCCTCTGATTGTCTCTCTCTTGTCTCCCCCTCAGGTCTTCCCCCTCTGATTGTGTCTCTCTTGTCTCCCTCTCAGGTCCTTCCCCCTCTGATTGTGTCTCTCTCCCCTCCCCCTCAGGTCTTCCCCCTCTGATTGTCTCTCTCTTGTCTCCCCCTCAGGTCTTCCCCCTCTGATTGTCTCTCTCTTGTCTCCCTCTCAGGTCCTTCCCCCTCTGATTGTGTCTCTCTTGTCTCCCCCTCAGGTCCCCCCCCCTCTGATTGTGTCTTTCTTGTCTCCCCCTCAGGTCTTCCCCCTCTGATTGTGTCTCTCTTGTCTCCCCCTCAGGTCCCCCCCCTCTGATTGTCTCTCTCTTGTCTCCCTCTCAGGTCCTCCCCCTCTGATTGTCTCTCTCTTGTCTCCCCCTCAGGTCTTCCCCCTCTGATTGTCTCTCTCTTGTCTCCCCCTCAGGTCCCCCCCCCTCTGATTGTCTCTCTCTTGTCTCCCCCTCAGGTCTTCCCCCTCTGATTGTCTCTCTCTTGTCTCCCCCTCAGGTCCCCCCCCTCTGATTGTCTCTCTCTTGTCTCCCCCTCAGGTCTTCCCCCTCTGATTGTCTCTCTCTTGTCTCCCCCTCAGGTCTTCCCCCTCTGATTGTCTCTCTCTTGTCTCCCCCTCAGGTCCCCCCCCCTCTGATTGTCTCTCTCTTGTCTCCCCCTCAGGTCCTCCCCCTCTGATTGTCTCTCTCTTGTCTCCCCCTCAGGTCCTTCCCCCTCTGATTGTCTCTCTCAGCGTCGTCTGGTTTTCTCCCGTCTGTTCTCCGGTCCGGCCCCCCCCCACACGATGAGGCCTCCGCCACCCCCCTGCCTCCCCCTCCCCCCCCTCCAGACGGGGGGTGAGGACCCCTCCTCCCTCCTCTCTCTGATGGGGGAGGTTCTGCAGGGCGTCTTCCCCTCGGTGGGGGAGGCTCTGAGCGCTCTCTCCCTCTCCTCCCCCCCCCGCCTGCAGGAGACCCTCTTTGGAGGGAGGTTCCTGCAGAACATCAGTGGGGGCGTGGGGGTGGGAGGAGTGGTGGTGGGGGAGGGACTCTCCCCCCTGAACCGGCGGAGAGTCCAGACCGTCATCAGAGCTCTGAAGGACCCCAACTTCCTGTCCAACCTGCAGGAGGTCCTGAGGAGCAGCAGCCAATCAGAGGCCTCCCTGCAGCAGGTCAGACTGTTTACCTGCATGTGATTGTTTACCTGCATGTGATTGTTTACCTGCTTGTGATTGTTTACCTGCTTGTGATTGTTTACCTGCATGTGATTGTTTACCTGCATGTGATTGTTTACCTGCTTGTGATTGTTTACCTGCTTGTGATTGTTTACCTGCTTGTGATTGTTTACCTGCTTGTGATTGTTTACCTGCTTGTGATTGTTTACCTGCTTGTGATTGTTTACCTGCTTGTGATTGTTTACCTGCTTGTGATTGTTTACCTGCTTGTGATTGTTTACCTGCATGTGATTGTTTACCTGATGCAGGTGTTGTCTCCTGTGCTGCGCTCCTGCTCCAGAGGCTCGTCAGCCCGCTTCGTGCCGCGCTGCTCCCCCGGTGGAGACTCCGTGCCGCGCTGCTCCCCCGGTGGAGACTCCCTGCCGCGCTGCTCCCCCGGTGGAGACTCCGTGCCGCGCTGCTCCCCCGGTGGAGACTTCGTGCCGCTGCAGTGTGGGGGGGGGAGAGCCATCAGTGCCGGACCAGCAGGGGGCGCTGTCACCTGTGAGACCACACTAAAGAACTACAATGTGTTGGTCAGGAAGAAGCTACGGCAAAGAGCTGCAGAGCCCCATAGTATTCAAACATCTTTAATGTTATTCAGATATTATTATTATAAACTTATTATTTCTAAAGGGACTGTGGTGGGGGTCTAAAGGGACTGGGGGTCTAAAGGGACTGTGGTGGGGGTCTAAAGAGACTGTGGTGGGGGTCTAAAGGGACTGGGGGTCTAAAGGGACTGTGGTGGGGGTCTAAAGGGACTGTGGTGGGGGTCTAAAGGGACTGGGGGTCTAAAGGGACTGTAGTGGGGGTCTAAAGGGACTGGGGGTCTAAAGAGACTGGGGGTCTAAAGGGACTGGGGGGTCTAAAGGGACTGTGGTGGGGGTCTAAAGGGACTGGGGGTCTAAAGGGACTGTGGTGGGGGTCTAAAGGGACTGGGGGTCTAAAGGGACTGTGGTGGGGGTCTAAAGAGACTGGGGGTCTAAAGGGACTGTGGTGGGGGTCTAAAGGGACTGTGGTGGGGGTGGTGGGGGTCTAAAGGGACTGTGGTGGGGGTCTAAAGGGACTGTGGTGGGGGTCTTAAGGGACTGTGGTGGGGGTCTAAAGGGACTGTGGTGGGGGTCTAAAGGGACTGTGGTGGGGGTCTTAAGGGACTGTGGTGGGGGTCTAAAGAGACTGTGGTGGGGGGTCTAAAGGGACTGTGGTGGGGGTTCTAAAGGGACTGTGGTGGGGGGTCTAAAGAGACTGTGGTGGGGGTCTAAAGGGACTGTGGTGGGGGTCTAAAGGGACTGTGGTGGGGGTCTAAAGAGACTGTGGTGGGGGTCCTAAAGGGACTGTGGTGGGGGTCTAAAGAGACTGTGGTGGGGGCTCTAACTGAGACTGTGGTGGGGGGTCTAAAGGGACTGTGGTTGGGGGTCTAAAGAGACTGTGGTGGGGGTCTAAAGGGACTGGTGGTGGGGGTCTAAAGAGGACTGTGGTGGGGGTCTAAAGAGGACTGTGGTGGGGGTCTAAAGGGACTGTGGTGGGGGTCCTAAAGGGACGTGGTGGGGTCTAAAGGGACTGTGGTGGGGGTCTAAAGGGACTGTGGTGGGGGTCTAAAGGGACTGTGGTGGGGGTCTAAAGAGACTGTGGTGGGGGGTCTAAAGGGACTGTGGTGGGGGTCTAAAGGGACTGTGGTGGGGGTCTAAAGGGACTGTGGTGGGGGTCTAAAGGGACTGTGGTGGGGGACTAAAGGGGACTGTGGTGGGGGTCTAAAGAGACTGTGGTGGGGGTCTAAAGGGACTGTGGTGGGGGTCTAAAGGGACTGTGGTGGGGGTCTAAAGAGACTGTGGTGGGGGTCTAAAGGGACTGTGGTGGGGGTCTAAAGGGACTGTGGTGGGGGTCTAAAGAGACTGTGGTGGGGGGTCTAAAGGGACTGTGGTGGGGGTCTAAAGAGACTGTGGTGGGGGGTCTAAGGGACTGTGGTGGGGGTCTAAAGGGACTGTGGTGGGGGTCTAAAGAGACTGTGGTGGGGTCTAAAGGGACTGTGGTGGGGGTCTAAAGGGACTGTGGTGGGGGTCTAAAGAGACTGTGGTGGGGGTCTAAAGAGCCTGTGGTGGGGGTCTAAAGAGACTGTGGTTGGGGGTCTAAAGGGACTGTGGTGGGGGGTCTAAAGGGACTGTGGTGGGGGTCTAAAGGGACTGTGGTGGGGGTCTAAAGGGACTGTGGTGGGGGTCTAAAGAGACTGTGGTGGGGGTCTAAAGGGACTGTGGTGGGGGTCTAAAGGGACTGTGGTGGGGGTCTAAAGGGACTGTGGTGGGGTCTAAAGGGACTGTGGTGGGGGTCTAAAGGGACTGTGGTGGGGGTCTAAAGGGACTGTGGGTGGGGGTCTAAGAACTGTGGTGGGTCTAAGGGACTGTGGTGGGGGTCTAAAGAGGACTGTGGTGGGGGTCTAAAGGGACTGTGGTGGGGGTCTAAAGGAGACTGTGGTGGGGGTCTAAAGGGACTGTGGTGGGGGTCTAAAGGGACTGTGGTGGGGGTCTAAAGGGACTGTGGTGGGGGTCTAAAGGGACTGTGGTGGGGGTCTAAAGAGACTGTGGTGGGGGTCTAAAGGGACTGTGGGTGGGGGTCTAAAGGGACTGTGTTGGGGGGTCTAAAGAGACTGTGGTGGGGGTCTAAAGAGACTGTGGTGGGGGTCTAAAGGGACTGTGTGTGGGGGTCTAAAGACTGTGGTGGTGGTCTAAAGAGACTGTGGTGGGGGTCTAAGGGACTGTGGTGGGGGTCTAAAGAGACTGTGGGGGGGGTCTAAAGGGACTGTGTGGGGGTCTAAAGAGACTGTGGTGGGGGGTCTAAAGGACTGTGGTGGTGGGGGGTCTAAAGGACTGTGGTGGGGGGTCTAAAGGGACTGTGGTGGGGGTCCTAAAGAGAACTGTGGTGGGGGTCTAAAGAGACGTGGTGGGGGTCTAAAGGGACTGTGGTGGGGTGTCTAAAGAGACTGTGGTGGGGGTCTAAAGGGACTGTGGTGGGGGTCTAAAGGGACTGTGGTGGGGGTCTAAAGGGACTGTGGTGGGGTCTAAAGACCTTTATATACTGTATGACTAAGGAGGACACTCTGAAGGAAACCACAGCTGTAATGGCTGACTCGTGTCACACTGCGTTATTGATACAAGTTTATGTTTCCATGTCTTTCCCTGAAAATCTCTCAAAGTACTAATAGTTCATCTTTGTTTATTCTTTTGTACTATAAGTACTATTTTATTTTTTTTAAATACATATATTTATTTCTATCCCTTTGTTTCTTATTACTTCTAAATATGTATTGTTTTCTTTGACTAAGATAAAGATAATATTCCAAAACGTGGGTAAACATATATTCACTTTGCACACGGTGTCTTCCTGCAGTTACAGATGTGTTCTGTTGTGTTTCAGGTCCAGAGGGAGCGACCCAGGAGCCTCCGTCCTCTGAAGGTCAGACACAAACAAACATCAACACAACAAAAGAGAAAAATAGGATTTATTTGAAATCTTATCAATATTAAAAAAATGAAATCCCCTAAATTAGATTTGTACACAGTTTCTGACGAACAGAGATATTCTTTCTGGCATCACAACATCTGCCTTGTGGTTTGAGGGCGCTCCTGTTACCCGGGGAGGACACACCCTGATCCTCAGTCAGGTGACATGCAGGTGGTGTGGGGAGAACGAGACCCTTTCCATCTCATGAAGGGCTTTTAGAAGCTGTCACCCGGTGCACACGGAGCCCTGACTCACCTCTCCCTTTGTCCTGCGGCTTTTAGAAGCTGTCACCCGGTGCACACGGAGCCCTGACTCACCTCTCCCTTTGTCCTGCGGCTTTTAGAAGCTGTCACCCGGTGCACACGGAGCCCTGACTCACCTCTCCCTTTGTCCTGCGGCTTTTAGAAGCTGTCACCCGGTGCACACGGAGCCCTGACTCACCTCTCCCTTTGTCCTGCGGCTTTTAGAAGCTGTCACCCGGTGCACACGGAGCCCTGACTCACCTCTCCCTTTGTCCTGCGGCTTTTAGAAGCTGTCACCCGGTGCACACGGAGCCCTGACTCACCTCTCCCTTTGTCCTGCGGCTTTTAGAAGCTGTCACCCGGTGCACACGGAGCCCTGACTCACCTCTCCCTTTGTCCTGCGGCTTTTAGAAGCTGTCACCCGGTGCACACGGAGCCCTGACTCACCTCTCCCTTTGTCCTGCGCCAGGTCGTCGTGTGTCCCAACAGAGCCGCCGTTTAAACTGCCGGCGGAACAATTTGTTTTTGGTTTTGATTGTTCTCTAAATGAATCTGCTCCGTTAACGTTTAATATGTCAGCTAATAAACTTGTATAACCGTGTTATTTTATGTACGTGATGATATTGAAAATACTGCGCTGAATGCTAACCGTTAGCGATGCTACTTCGCAGGTCGCTGCTCTCGGGCGCTCGATGATGTCACGGCGTTCAGACAGGAAGTGCAGAGCATCATCACCCTCTCTAACTCCTCCCACCTGCCTCTGGGATATGGCTTCCTATTGGCCCACGGCCTGCAGCTGACCCCGGAGGAGCTGCAGACCGGCCAATCAGAGGAGGAGCTGCTGGTCTCTGAGAGGCTGCTGAGCCGATCCGACGCCGCTCTGCGATTGGCTGCTTTCTCCAGTGAGATGTTCATTCAATGATTGTTTACTTTCCGCTGTCAGGGACTCAAGGCTTTTGTTGTCATGTGCACAGGCTCCGCCCACAGAGCCACACAATAACACAGATACAATAGTTAAAATAGTGCAAGAAGAGTCTGTATTCAAGTAGATGGAATATGATATATTAGATAAGTTGCAAACCAGATGAAAGTGGTGGATGTTCTTTCAAGATGTCGGAGCTGTGTTTCCTCCGAAGAGAAACAGGAAGTGTGTCGTTGTGTTTCAGCGCTCCAGATGCTGCTGCCTCCTCTCCGTCGCTCCTACCAGCTGTTCAGTCCTCAGTGTGACTCTGACGGAGACTGGCTGCACACACAGTGCCACCACAGCACAGGTCTCACACACACACACACACACTCTTAAACTACACTATGCTTGCTGTGTATGCTCTCTATAACTCAGTGCCTCTCCATCACTGCGTGTGTGTGTTTGCAGGTCAGTGTTGGTGTGTTGATGAAGATGGAGAGTACATCGCCGACTCTCTGACCAGCCGCTCTCTCCACCTGCCCAAATGTGAGGAAACACACACGTGCACACACACACACACACACACACGCACGCATACAAACACACACACACACACACACACACACACTGTTTAGAGTCGGAGAAGTCCTGATAATTTATTCCGGTAAATTACTCTGACCTACTAATTGACCTTTCCGAAGTTATTGAGTCTATGTAAGTTTACTGCTTGGCTCAGATCCACCAACGTCAGCAAGATCTCACCTCTACTAACTTCCCGAAGAACCAGGTTCAATTAACTGCTGTTTCAATTCAGACGACTCTCTGAATCTGTTTAAGCGATCCCGAAGGATTTTGATATCAGTAAATGGAGTGTGCTCCTACCTAAGTGTGTGTGGCAGGGTGCAGTCTTACCTTTGACGCAGGAGAGGAGAGCACAGGTGTCTTTTAAATTATCCCAGTCCAAAAGGTGGGATCAGTTTATTTGAAGAAAAATAGGTCCAAACTAATACAGGGTTTTTACCTTCTCTCTTTACAACATTATAATCATACTAAAAACCTGGTGCTGTGATCATGTTCAAATGTGAAACTTTAATTCACAGTCTTACATTTATTACCAAAATGTTTAATTTCAACTGCCCAATTCAGTTGTGACATTTAAAAATTCTCCCGATAGAATTTAGAGGCATTTCCTCATAAAAAGACCGGTGACAATAAAAAGCGCATTCAACTTTTCATTCACCAAATCAATTCACATCAGTTTCATACCTTTTTTCTGACAGACGGCGGGTATAACATTCAAAAACACATTCCTATCCGCCAAGGTTTCGGAGGAAGATTCCTCACAGGTGGCGGTTATAATATTCACAAACACATCTCTCATCAAATCATTCCACTCAGCCAACAACCAAGACATTTGAGAGATATTTACCAAGTGTGAGAGGACCTTACCGAGAGCTATTAACCCAGCTCTGAAGAACAAAGCCTACCGGGAGAGAGTCTACCAGGGGAAACCCCTCTCTCTCTCGCGCTCTCTCAAAAAACCAGTCTCTTTATGCTCAAAAAACCGGATCGAAACCCCAAAAAACAAACTCCTCCTCTATCCCCAACCAACATCTTCTATTGGCTATGGCCTAAGACACACCTTCCCATGTTTGTGTAGAAAACAGGACATGGACAGACATGTTCTATGGCTATGACATAACCACCTTTTTGAGGCCTCAATGTGTTTCTCCTTCAGTCAGGAGCCCCCCCCCCCCCCCCCCCTGTGAGCTGCTGTGAGAGCAGAGGGAGAAACGGCCTACTCTCTTATCAGAGAGTAGGCATACATCATTAGTATAGGTCTTACCCTCAACTTATCAAACCACTGGTGTTTTGTTTATACTGTAACTATAGAAAAACCTAAAATATGAAGCATGTTCATTGTGGGTTATACAAGAATATAATTGATTATATTTGATTTTAACTAACTTTCGTTTTAAGTATTCAACATACTATGAAACTCTCAACACCCTCTTTTTAAACGCAAAGTTATCAAAAAGCAACAAATACAATTGTAAGCATACTCAAAAACCATCAAGAAGCATTCTCATTATGGGTTCATACAAGAATATGATTGATCATATATGATTTATAATTAACTTTCGTTTTAAGTATTCACTTCATATGGAGATCTCAACAACACATACACACACACACACACACACATACATACAAACACACACACAAACACACACACACACACACACACACACACACACACACACACAAACAGTCCCCCTGCCACAAATACATGAAGGAGCACCAATTACGGATTAATCTTTTATTTATTTATTTTTGTGTGCCAGTATTATCAGCCATTACAATGTCCTAAATATGTGTGTGTGTGTGTGTGTGTGTGTGTGTGTGTGTGTGTGTGTGTGTGTGTGTGTGTGTGTGTGTGTGTGTGTGTGTATGTGTGTGTGCTGCAGGTCTGACTCGCTGTCAGAGGGCTCAGGCTCACTCTCTGCTCTCTGGTTGGATGAAAGGATCCTCAGCTTCAGCTTACCAACCAACCTGTGAGGAGGTAAGACATCACACACACACACACACACACACACACACACACACACACACACACAGACGCTTTGTCTTGACATTATCTACTATCAACAATGTTTGACTGTCGACAGGTCGTGTGACGTGCTAAAGTTATACTAATGTGTGTGTGTGTGTGTTTCAGGACGGTGGTTTCTCCGTGCTGCAGAAAGGAGGCGCTGACGGATGGTGTGTGAACCCTCGGACCGGGGAGACGCTGCAGACGGCAACACAGAGCGCCACAGGACAACTGACATGTACACAGACACAAACACACACATACACACACACACACACACACACACACACACACACACACACACACACACACACACACACACACACACACACTCAGTGTGTTCAGGCTGTGGTGAACCTGTGTGTGTGGTGCGTTCAGGTCCCAGCTGGTGTGAGCTGCAGGGCTCTCAGTGTCGCCCCGACGGATCCTTCATCCCGTTGCAGTGTGATGTCACTTCCTGTTGGTGTGTCTCTGAGGACGGACAGGAAGTGGGCGGGACCCGAACTTCTCGACAGACAGGGCGGACGCCGTCATGTGACCGTGAGTGTGTGTGTGGATGTGTGTGTGTGCTTGCGAACATAGTCATGTTTCCGTGAGTGTAAACAAACCCACCTCCTCCCGATCCTCAGTATTAATGTGAGGTTTATTTTGAAAATCCTCTCAGTATCCCATCAATATTAGCTTTATTTTGAATGTCTGTCCTCAGTCCCTAATTTAGTGGGAATGCTGTTATCAACATTTCCACTATCTGACTGTGGACCGACTTATTTTGGCCCTCTAATCCTCCCGCATTGAACATCGCAGAAACTCCGTTCAAACATCAAAACGTTCAGCTCGGTCGGGAAGCGATGGCTTTTACTTTTCTCATTCATAACTTTCATAATTCCAGAGATACATCCCATAATGCATCACATTTTTAACATGGAAGTCAATGGAGAAAATCTTCAGACTTCAACAAATCTTCATGCGACTTCAACTGCTAACTGTTCATTCATACTTTCACTCAGAAACCTCATTCCAACTTTAAAATGTTACACATCTTTCTGACATTATTCGTTTAAAACAACCTTTAAAATCTGATTCTTACTTTTAGAAATATTAACATTTGTTCAGACCTTGTTTTAGAGGTTTTCTTCACATTTTAACATTAACTAGAGTGCGTGATGTCACAGCTAGAGGGTGAGAAATCTTTAAATGTGCCTTCATATTTTTTTTTAAACTGCCATAATTCCCAAACCCTACATTCCTGAGACATAACTTTTCATGACAAACGTAGGAAAACATCTCGTAGCTTGAAAAATGTTAAATAATTAAGCAACATAATTCAACAAAATGCCTCTTGAGGGCATGAAGTGACAAAAACGTTCATCATGTCTCCATTGAAGCCCATTGTAATTTCAGACAGATATTTCCTCATGGTAGCAGCCGCACACCTTTAGTTAAACTGCCAAAAAGGCCACATTATTAACCCAAAACTACACAAAAAGTACACTTCAGATACTCAACTTCCTTGACATGCTTCACGTTTTGAAATTTCACAGATATCTGTTACGGTTCTTCCACAAAACGTTCACATGTAAGAGGTTCATCTCTCATTCAGAACAATGGAAACCTGTGATCTCTACAGAGCTCGTTAGCTCAACTATAAACACCTGTGTAATGGAACACGATGCTGACGTGCTCAGAGCAGCAGCCTCCAGGTAGCAGTGTGCTAACAGTCCAGCCGTGAAGACATCTACGGGACAGTTTGGAGATTTCTTCAAATGCCGTTGCCATGGCAACACAATGCTCGCCTTGAAACACGGTTTTCTCATAGCTTCAGTGAAAATACTCCAAACAGCCCAGAACTTCACAGGTTTGGTAACGATGCAGCCATCAATGCATCTAAGGGTATTATGGGGTGTCATCAAATGACGTTGCCATAGCAACAGACCACTCAACATGAAACACGATGTGGCTGTAAGTCCAATCGACACGGTCCAATCGTCCCCCAATCTTCACTTGTATATCACTGGTCCATGCCTCAAGAGCTCTACGCCAAATCTGAGATCTCACCATATGCCGTTTCCATGGAAACGCATCCCTCGCCATAAAACATGATGTCGCTATAACTCCTATGAAAGTGTTCAAAAAGTGCTCAAACTTCACATGTGTGCTAACAGTCCAGCCGTGAAGACATCTACGGGACAGTTTTGAGATTTCTTCAAATGTCGTTGCCATGGCAACACAATGCTCGCCTTGAACCACGGTTTTCTCATAACTTCAGTGAAAATGCTCCAAATGGCCCAAAACTTCACCGGTTTGGTAACGATGCAGCCATCAACGCATCTAAGCGTATTATGGGGTGTCATCAAATGCCGTTGCCATGGCGACAGATAATTAAGTTAGTTCAAAAGTTTGCAGTTCAAATATTCTGCTGCTTTCCAAGCCTTTTTACTTTATTTTCTTCTCTCATCACACATTCAAGCCCCCAGTGTTCATGTATCATTTCAATCTAAATTCTTCACTTTCTTCTTACACAGTACATTTCAGCATGAAGCATTCCCACTAGCAATTTCTTCAGGAATTGCATTCTCTAGTTGATATTAGGTCTTCTCTGGTGGAGGCTTCTGATTGGTCGTTGCTCTCCTCTCCAGGTCCTCTCTGTCCAAACTCCATTACCCATGGTGCACTGCTGTGCCGCCCGGCAGCTGAGGGTCGGCAGAGCTGTGACCTCGTCTGTCACCGTGGTTACCAGAACTCACTTCCTGTCGGCAGCTTCCTGTGTGATAGCGAGGGTCAGCGATGGACCGGAGACCCCCCTCTGAGCGGAGCCTGTCAAAGTAAAAGCTTCAATATCTGATATTTTCAAAATAAATGTCAGATGGTGGATTCAGCTCAATATCTTTATTTTAATTTCGCAACACATTTTAATTTTACAAAACATGTCAGGAACAAAACTATTGCTAAATACAAATAATCTGTGTGTGTGTGTGTGCGTGTGCGTGTGTGTGTGTGTGTGTGTGTGTGTGTGTGTGTGTGTGTGTGTGTGTGTGTGTGTGTGTGTGTGTGTGTGTGTGTGTGTGTGTGTGTGTGTGTGTGTGTGTGTGTGTGTGTGTGTGTGTGTGTGTGTGTGTGTAGTCCCTCAGCCTCTCCTCTCAGTCTCCTCCTCTCAGCTCTGGCTCTTGTCGTCGTCCTGCTCTCAGATCAGCCGTCTGAAACCCCTGCTGTTCACCATGATGACCAGCAGGGGGCTCTGCTCTGCACAGGTGACACACACACACGCCCAGCATGGTGTTAGGCAAGGCAAGTTTATTTAGAAAGCACTTTGCAACACAAGTAGTCAGACTTGCAGCGGACCTGCAGGTTTCTGGTAGTTTAGCTTAGCATAATGACTGGAAACAGATGGGAACAGCTAGCCTGGCTCTGAACACACACACACACTAATATATGTGTGTTATTATGTGTGTGTGTGTGTGTGTGTGTGTGTGTGTGTGTGTGTGTGTGTGTGTGTGTGTGTGTGTGTGTGTGTGTAGCTCCCGTTGTCCTCGGTGTCTCTGTGTGACGGCTCCTCGGTGCGTCTGCAGTGTGTCGGAGACGACGCCATGAGGTTGACCTTCAGATGGAGCTCCACCCTCTCTGACCTCCCGACCTCTGACTTCCCCGACCTGCACCACGCCGGTAAGAACGTGCACCGAAATCCATCCACAAAAACACTGAATCAAGGTGGAAATAGTACGAAACAGAACACTGGGATGTAAGGTACATTCTTCTCAGGTACATTCTGCTCAGGTACATTCTTCTCAGGTACATTCTTCTCAGGTAGGACTCAGAACCGCCTTCGAGTGTCACAGGATTTAGGAGATATCTTTACAACTCAAAGCTTCTTAAATTATATTCAAATGAAAGCAGGAATAGTTGCAAAGCTACTTCAGATCCAGCCTTCATCGAAATACTTTTCAGTCAAAACAAAGGTTTTAAATCATAGTTTTTGTTCGTGTAATTTCTTACCTTGTTGTTCTGGATGTAAATGTTTATGTTGACGGTTTTTTATTTTATTTTCATCAGGCCTGTTTCTGAACGAGTCCAGGCTTCTGGAGGGCGTTCAGCGGCTTCTGGGTAATATCCGGTCCATGTTTACATCAGAACCAAAACTGATTTCCATGACAACACCGAGCTACGGCTGTTCCCACGGTTACCGCCTGGCCAATGACAGTGAAGGCTGCGGTAAGTCTGTTGATTTTGGTAACCTATTGCAGAAGATATCATATTTATGTCAACATTAGCCTCCTTTAGCTTAGCGGTGGTGACGTGAAGTCATGTGACCGTGCTGTAGTTCCTTTATAGCCCAACCTTAGCCACCTTTAGCTTAGCGGTGGTGACGTGAAGTCATGTGAC
>NW_022989859.1:20000-24545 GCF_902827175.1 Gymnodraco acuticeps
CAGGATCATAAAGTACCATTTTAAAACATATCATTAATAAACTACTATCAGTCTCTTTTTTCAGTCTCTAGTCGTGAATGTTGATTAAACTTGAATATGTATCTCTCTCAGACCCAGGGGTTTCTGGGTAATCCTGAGGCAGAGCTCTTTGATTGGCTGAGCTGCTCCCTGAGAGTGAGGGGCGGGGCTTCAGACCTGCTTGTCTTCAGGAAGAAAGGTACCTACCTTCAGAGTATTTATTATGAGCTAGAAAATACATTTGAATGACTAAATAACTGAAATCCATGTAAAGCTCCAACAGCAGGGTTTGGTTTAATTATCTTACTCACCAACAGCTTCCTCATTCGGTGGGATGGCTCTCACTCCTTCATAACTCTCACAATTCATGAGATTCTGATAACAATAGAGGTTTCTCACTACTCGAATTACCCCTCCTCGACTCCTTTCCTCGACTCCTATCCTCGATACTTAGTCCCGCCCACAGGACATGCGAGCGGAGGACTGAGGAGGGGAACCGAGGAGAGAGGAGCCGAGGAGGGGAACCGAGGTGAGAGGAGCCGAGGAGGGGAACCGAGGAGAGAGGAGCCGAGGAGCCGAGGAGGGGAAACGAGGAGAGAGGAGGGGAAGCAGCAGGCGGTTAGAGAAAGGAGAACTCCTCTCCTCTGAGCGGTCATTTTAAAGAGACGTCCATTAATGATGACAGGAGGCACAGCAGCCCTCTGCCCACATATATATATTTATATACAATTTCAGAATCAAACAGAGCACTCTCATAATAACATAACACTATCAGAGACTGGATATACCCCCCCCCCCCTCCCCTCCTCTCCCCCCCTCTCCCCCCCCTCTCTGGTCGCTACAATGAGGGAAATGAATTACGGGCCAAACGTTTTATTTACAAGTATTAAAAGTAAGCAGAGGACACCAAACCAACTGAGACCTGTCTGTCCGCTGCATCTACGCACTGTACCACACCAACCCAGTCTCACGGAAGCTGTGTGGTTCATAAAAACATGTTCTTACTCAATATCAAGCCACAGTTATTGCTTTTATTTTAAATCGTATAATTTCGGACTTTTGTTCCCGTCTGTGAGGAAAATAAATGGGGCTCAGAGCCTCAGAATACTGGAATCTGTATTTTTAAATATTTGTTTCCTTCTAATTTGTTATTCTTTTCAAAATAACACACTGTTATTTACTCACCAATAACACACAATTATCCTTGCTTTTATTTATTGGTTTAATTCCATAATCTCTGGCTTTTTTGGCGTCCGTCAGGAACTGAATTTCAAAATAAAAAGAACCGGAAACAGACGTAGGCCTATAAGGGAATTTCGAGCATCATTGCGATTGTCAACCTTTCTGAGTTTAGGATGGCCGAAGACACTACACTACCCATAATCCCCAGCTATCGTTTAGGACTACAGTCCCCGTAAGGTTACGCAGAGCGTCAAACAGCTGTATGAAATGGAACGAAACCACGGCAGACTATCCAAAACTGGAATCCAACGCCCCCCCAGAACTACACATGCTGGCTATTGTGTTTCACAAAATGTTCTATGGGACGTCTCTACTGAACGTTTTCGTTTTTCCCACAATTAGAAGTTAACAGTATTAAACACATTGGTGTTATCAAATGTAAAACATATAATTAATAAATGGGTGAAAATCGCTTGTGTCCATAATGCGCAGCATTAATACTCACATGACAGCTCATTGATACTTTGTAATTCTACTCCACTATAATTCAGAGGTTAACCTGGTATTTTTACTCCACTACATTTATTTGAGTTACTTTGCAGATTCTGATTAATGATGTGAAATATAAACAACCCTTAAATCAGACTTTAGTTACACCTGAGTAAAATTCAGGTGAAGGTGATTGTCAAGTGCCAACAATCAGGAGAGATATTTCATAGTTGGTGCTTGAGAAGACTAAACATGTATCTGCAGATCTCTATAAAGTATATTCATGACTCGTTATTCTCTACTAATAGTTAATTAAAAGACTGTATATTATGGCTATTTTGCACATCCCTTTCAAGATTTTCAAAGGTTTATTGACATATCATATACACAACTACGGTGTAGTTATGCAATGAATGAAACACGTGGGTCACAGGTTCCTCAACAGTGCATTACAAGACATCTATCAATATGTGTGTCCCTCCACCATCAAACTGTCATATTCTGCACATTTCTTATTCTATCTACATAAGAGTATAATTAATGTGTATAATATCAGTTAAAATAAGTGCTTCAACATAGTTAACATTGCAGGAAAGCAATATATTAGACGTTAAGTACTTTGTCAGGCTTAATATTTATCTGTAGATAGATACCCCCAACGTTTTTTGCTTATTTAAAAGAAGACCTTAATCTGTTATTTAATGTTTAAATAAAGGTTAATTCGTTTTTCTGTTTTGCACCTCCTCCTATTCATATCTTTGTACATGCTGCACTAAACTGTTTTATTGTAGAGATCACTTTATAGTATCTTCTTGATTTTTTACATTCTATATTTCTACTTTCCCCCTATGAAAGTATGTACTCTTAATATTTTTTTAATCAAACACAATAATTCAATAACGTGCTTTAACCACTAGATACACACAAGGTACACAAATGTTTTCCGGATTTCATATCATATAAACACCAAATCCCAGCATGCACTGCGGCTAAAACATCCAATAAGCGAGCTTAAAACCATAGCTGAGGATCTTGGGTAATGCCTATGTCCGGTTATTTTTATTTTGAAATTCAGTCCCTGACGGACGCCAAAAAAGCCCGAGATTATGGAATTAAACCAATAAATAAAAGCAAGGATAATGGTGTGTTATTGGTGAGTAAATAACAGTGTGTTATTTTGAAAAGAATAACAAATTAGAAGGAAAACATATTTAAAAATACAGATGTCAGTATTCTGAGGCTCTGAGCCATTTATTTTCCTCACAGACGGGAACAAAAGTCCGAAATTATACGATTTAAAATAAAAGCAATAACTGTGGCTTGATATTGAGTAAGAACATGTTTTTATGAACCACACAGCTTCCGGTCTTCCTCGACCCGACCGGAGAAAAAGACGTGCTGCAGGCAGTAGAAATACATTGCTTTTAAAATCGTGCTGTGCAACACGAAAAAAAGGGGCAAATCGTGTTGGTGAACACGAAATGCCGTGAGACTGGGTTGGCATCTACGCACACACTGTACCACCACACACACACACACACACACACACACACACACACACACACACACACACACACACACACCTACGCACTGTACCACACACCTACACACTGTACCACACACACACACACACACACACTGTACCACACACACACCTACACACTGTACACACACACACCTACACACTGTACACACACACCTACACACTGTACCACACACACACACACCTACACACTGTACCACACACACACACCTACACACTGTACCACACACACACACCTACACACTGTACCACACACACACCTACACACTGTACACACACACCTACACACTGTACCACACACACACACACACACACTGTACCACACACACACACTGTACCACACACACCTACACACTGTACAACACACACACCTACACACTGTACCACACACACACCTACACACTGTACAACACACACACCTACACACTGTACCACACACACACCTACACACTGTACCACACACACACCTACACACTGTACAACACACACACCTACACACTGTACCACACACACACGCACACACACACACACACACACACACACACACACACACACACACACACACACACCTGCAGCTCCTAAAGCATCCTCAGGCTGCAGCCGTTGTGTATTTATTTTGTGAAGCACTAAATGCTCTTAGAAACATCTGGACTCTTTGTTTGTAGATATCTACTAAACTAAGCAAAGAGAGTCGGCCTGTTCTACTGAGTGATATCTATGATACACACTGCTCTGCTTTCTGCACGGACCTCTCAGCTGTTCTACTGAGTGATATATATGATACACACTGCTCTGCTTTCTGCACGGACCTCTCAGCTGTTCTACTGAGTGATATCTATGATACACACTGCTCTGCTTTCTGCACGGACCTCTCAGCTGTTCTACTGAGTGATATCTATGATACACACTGCTCTGCTTTCTGCATGGACCTCTCAGCTGTTCTACTGAGTGATATCTATGATACACACTGCTCTGCTTTCTGCACGGACCTCTCAGCTGTTCTACTGAGTGATATCTATGATACACACTGCTCTGCTTTCTGCACGGACCGCTCAGCTGTTCTACTGAGTGATATCTATGATACACACTGCTCTGCTTTCTGCACGGACCTCTCAGCTGTTCTACTGAGTGATATCTATGATACACAACTGCTCTGCTTTCTGCACGGACCTCTCAGCTGTTCTACTGAGTGATATATATGATACACACTGCTCTGCTTTCTGCACGGACCTCTCAGCTGTTCTACTGAGTGATATCTATGATACACACTGCTCTGCTTTCTGCACGGACCTCTCAGCTGTTCTACTGAGTGA
>NW_022989860.1:0-95000 GCF_902827175.1 Gymnodraco acuticeps
GCGCAAATGCGGCGCAATTGAGTGCGCCACAGTTTCTGCTGCGAGGCTCCACTAGCTGTAATCGGCTTGGTGTGTCCGGGGTTTACAACACCACCACCACCCCCAGTCGACGCTCGCGAGGGCCTCATCACATCACAGCCCTGCCGATGTGATATAATGTATAGGACCTTTTTCCTCATGGGTGTCATTCAACAGACCAAACATGACAGTTTTAGAGAATGAGTTTGTATGGATACACTTAAAACATATTTGTATTTGTCTTGGCTTCAGCTCACTGATAACATAAGAACACAAATAGGCACGGCACTTACATAGATGTTTTTTTAAATATGTATTTTATTACTCCAATGTAGAAAAACAAAAGTCAGGCATATTTAATTAGGAAAGTTTTCCTTTGGCTCCCAGGAATGTTTCCACTTCGCCCCACTGTAAAACAGAAACACAGCAAAAAGTATTACTTTTTTTCAACTGTTTGGAATATGTAGTTCTACAGTATGTTGACAATGCTATTTCAAATGAGAAGATACACTAAGTCACTTAAAAATATCGTGATGAAAGTGCAGTATAATATATATATTTATATATACAGGGTTCTTACACCTTTTCCAAAGTCAAATTCAAGCACTTTTCAAGCATTTCAAGGTGCATTTTCCAGCTTTTCAAGCATCTTACAGCTGTTGTAAATTACATATTTATATACACATACTCAAATGATTATTTCCCTACCTCACATTAAATCAGATGTTCTTTATGCTATAAACAACCAAATGTGTGTTTCGTGATAGCATTCTACACGAGGATGAAACATTAAAGAAAAGAAAAGTAAGTTTAATATTTCAAAATGAGTGATCTGTACGTAGACTGGGCCTCCCATATAACCTGGCTGAGCCAATATAAAACAATCAGCCAAATAACTTTTCAATACATTATGATTACTATTTTTGAGGTACTTTTAGGTTGGCAGTAGTAAACATAAGTCAGAAGGTAATGGTGTACTTCTACTCCACTACATGTATTTAATACCTTCAGTTACTTCACAGATGAATGATGTGAAATCTAATCAAGTGTTGAATCAGACTTTAGTTCCACCTGGAGTAAATCCACCAGCTACCCTGCAGTATACAAAGCCATTCAAACTAGCTGCACCTTTACCAGCTTTGAGAACACTTTCATGATCAATCATTATAAAACATATCATATATATTATTCTGAAATGGACCAATCTGCACAACGACTACTTTTACTGTCGCTACTTTCACTATATTTTGATGAGAATACTTTTCTACTTTCACTTGAGGAACATTTTGAATGCAGGACTTTTACTGTAACAGAGTATTCCTACACTCTGGTACTTCTACTTTTAAGTAGAAGTACAATACCTGAGTACTTACTTTTACTCAAGAACAAGATCTGAGTACTTCTACTTTTACTCAAGAACAAGATCTGAGTACTTCTACTTTTACTCAAGTACAAGATCTGAGTACTTCTACTTTTACTCAAGTAAACAACTGCCTCCAAGACAGCACACAGCAATAATACTACTTACTAACTATACTAATAGTATAATTGTTAAGAACAAATGTAACAAGTAAGTAATTACAAAAGAGATCAAATACCATCCAGCATCACATATCAATCATTTAACCTTTAGTGATATTGATCAAGGATAAACTCAGTTGTATATTGTATTTTAATTTCTATTCCAATGTAAGCTACTTCCCTGCTTATGTGTTACGAACCAGACAGCGTTTCTAGGGCGCCAATTTTCATTTCATTTCAAACCCTTTATTTAACCAGATTGGTCCCATTGAGATCATAGATCTCTTTTTTCAAGGGAGGACCTGCGATGTCTGAATGACGAAGGGCAGAGAACTTGGATGTCTTACTTTATGGCACAATCGCTGTCTGATAGAGCCATTGATGACATGGCTCCCCACCCCCATGTGATCAACTAAATTGAATTTACTGCTGAGGAACCCAAAATGTTTAAGTTAGTGATCTCAGGGTTGATGAAGTTGGTTGGTAAGACTACTTTCTGGCCCCTGTTCTGCCAGCCCCATCAGCTACACTGAAGGAAACTTCAGATTAGATACATACCATCCAGAGCAAGACTGCCACTGCACCAACAGCTCGGCATGGCCCTGAGTAAAGAAAGACAGATTTTAGGTAAACTTAATTTTTTTTCAAATGTCATATATGTAAATACGAAAAGTCCAGAGAAATCAAATGATCATTTGAAATAATAGTAGGTACGATTAACTCAAACATATGAAGGACTGTAACATAGTCAATAGCATTTTCCCCATCAGTTTAATATTTTGGAATACTATTATTATTTAAAAAGATATTTTCACTGCCAAGAATAGGAATTCACCTACAAATGATTACAAGAAAACATGTAATATACAAATAAATGGCTGGACATGATGCATTAATGCGACATGAAGCATTACACAAGTACCTCAACCTTAAATTAATAATAATGTATTGTTACTGTCATTTCAATATTTAGATTAGCAGTCATGCTTAAGACTGAAACACTCCTTTTAAACAAAGTATACGAAAATCCAATAAGATAAGATAAGACTTGGTTCCACGGAAGCATTATTGTCAGTTTATTTCTTATTTTAAAATATTTTCTAAACAAACCTCCCTGATTCTTTCCCTCAGTAGTTTTTTGTAGGGGAAAGTGGCTGACCCTTGATGAATGGGACATTCTGCAAGGAATTAAAAGATGGTAATAAGTTGAAGTTCAGCAATAACCTCCTAAACATTGCCTAACATCACATTGTGCTCAATTAAACTGTTCAAAATGGCACTGAGACTTTTGATACTGCAAAGTCTTAAACAAAACAAAAGGTGGCGTATTCTAATTGTACCGATGATTGTTTTCTCTCTCTTTAACTAATTCAATGTGCAAAATCAAACACAGTTTCAGTCTATGTAAATAAGATAATTACTAATTAACCCGCACATACCATTAATTGCCACTTTATTCCTCGTTGGTCTTCTTTTCTGTGAGGAAGATACTGATGACACAGGAGGAGTCAGGCCGGAGGAGAGAGGAGGAGTCAGAGGGAGGAGTCAGGCCGGAGGAGAGGAGGAGTCAGGCCGGAGGAGAGAGGAGGAGTCAGGCCGGAGGAGAGAGGAGGAGTCAGGCCGGAGGAGAGGAGGAGTCAGGCCGGAGGAGAGAGGAGGAGTCAGGCCGGAGGAGGAGAGAGGAGTCAGGCCGGAGGAGAGAGGAGGAGTCAGGCCGGAGGAGAGAGGAGGAGTCAGGCCGGAGGAGAGAGGAGGAGTCAGGCCGGAGGAGAGGAGAGGAGACAGGCCGGAGGAGAGGAGGAGTCAGGCCGGAGGAGAGAGCAGGAGTCAGGCCGGAGGAGAGAGGAGGAGTCAGGCCGGAGGAGAGAGCAGGAGTCAGGCCGGAGGAGAGAGCAGGAGTCAGGCCGGAGGAGAGAGGAGGAGTCAGGCCGGAGGAGAGAGCAGGAGTCAGGCCGGAGGAGAGGAGTCAGGAGGAGAGAGCAGGAGTCAGGCCGGAGGAGAGAGCAGGAGTCAGGCCGGAGGAGAGAGCAGGAGTCAGGCCGGAGGAGAGAGCAGGAGTCAGGCCGGAGGAGAGAGCAGGAGGCAGGCCGGAGGAGAGAGGAGGAGTCAGGCCGGAGGAGAGAGCAGGAGTCAGGCCAGGAGAGAGGAGGAGTCAGGCCGGAGGAGAGAGCAGGAGTCAGGCCGGAGGAAGAGAGGAGTCAGGCCGGAGGAGAGAGGAGAGTCAGGCCGGAGGAGAGAGAGGAGTCAGGCCGGAGGAGAGAGCAGGAGTCAGGCCGGAGGAGAGAGGAGCAGGAGTCAGGCCGGAGGAGAGCAGGAGTCAGGCCGGAGGAGAGAGCAGGAGTCAGGCCGGAGGAGAGAGCAGGAGTCAGGCCGGAGGAGAGAGGGAGTCAGGCCGGAGGAGAGAGGAGTCAGGCCGGAGGAGAGAGCAGGAGTCAGGCCGGAGGAGAGAGCAGGAGTCAGGCCGGAGGAGAGAGCAGGAGTCAGGCCGGAGGAGAGAGGAGGAGTCAGGAGGAGGAGAGAGCAGGAGTCAGGCCGGAGGAGAGAGGAGGAGTCAGGCCGGAGGAGAGAGGAGGAGTCAGGCCGGAGGAGAGAGGTACAGACAAGGAATCTGATCCTGGGTCTGTGGCCATTTCTGCCTGTGGTTCAACTGCCAAAGTCACTTTTGAGAAGAAAAAAAAGTAGAGGCATGGTGAATAAATGACCAAGTATAATCCATATACATTTATAATCTGAGTAATTACAGCTAAAAATGAAACTACAAATATTGATTGTTTTTTATGAATCAAGCATTTAAGACTTCAATGTTAGGATGAGAAAACCAGTGCAGCAATCCACCAATAGTTGTGCTGCTAAGCTTTTACGAAAAACATAGTCCCACAAAACGTAATGTTATTATTAGTATTGTTATCAGTATATAAGTAAGGGTGATTATTAGTTGATTCATTGTCAACTTTAAAATGATTGACCAGCTGTTTCTAGAATTGCTTATTGTTTTGAGTAATCCTTTCAGTAAAAACATGTCATAATTAGATTCTCACATGTGAACAATTTCTTTGTATTTTCCTTCTAGTTTAAAAGGTCCCATGTCATGGCCATTTCTACTGATCATAATTCCATTGTTGAGGTCGACTAGAATAGATTTATATTGATCAATGTTCCGAACTCACATTGGTTTCTCATACAGCGTCTCTGTGTATTCCCTCTCTGTCCTAAACACTATATCACTATACTCAGGAAGTAAACAATGGAAAAAGAGAAATGTCCAACGAGGCGTTCTGGGGCAGCACAGACAGGTCTTCTCTGTGTTAGAGTTTTACTCGCTACAGGGTGTACTTTGAGGGTTTTTGACTCTGCAGACCGTTTACATGCAGAAAAAGCTACATAACACAAGGGGACGGGTGATAACCGGAAAAGCATGACATGGGACCTTTAACTGACAAAACAAGACATAACGACATATTTGTACTACTTGGTAAACAGTGATTCACATGTTTTTTTAAAACAAAATAACTGAGCAATTAATTTACAAAAAATGTTAAGCGATAAATTGCTTTTGACTTTTGGCTTAAAATATAGCATGTGGATTTTTATACTTTACCATTAAGAAGGCTTTCGTAAATCCTCTTTATGGTAACAAGTGCATTGTTACCATCTTCTGTCTCAATTTGCCATGGACAGAGGCAATCGGCCGCAAAACCATTTGTGCCTCTCTTGGCAAGAAGGAGGATGGGATGCCGCTCAAGAAGTTTCCATTTGTGGAGCTGGAACACAAAAAAAACAAGAAATATTGTTTACATAACAGCTCTAAACATGTTCACACACCTAAAGCTTTTACAACTCCATTTATTTTTGCACAAGTGAAAAATGCACTGATGTGATACGTATGCACATTGAGGAAGGCACCCCACCATTAACCAGGTGTGATTTTAGACCCATTTTAGGGGAGCCCCAAAAAACACCATGAAAAAAAGCTCAGGTTCACTTTTTGAGTTTTGTTTACATGGTATTTACATGGTTATTTTTATATGGGTCTATTTAACTCTCACATTCAGATATCTGAATAAGCTACATTTAGCTTTGAAATATGTCAGCAAGCTATAACCTATGTCATTTCAGGTTCAAAGTTCTGCATTAACTCAAAATATTGATGACTAAAGCACTTCAGATGAACACGGCTCAAAGTCAGAGACTCTGGTAAGCTAAATTAAAGTGCTTTTAAGGGCCTCTTTATTAATACAAACTCTTTCCAGGACTTGATTGTCTTTCAAGCACTATATTAATATTGGCTGGTTTTGGGCAGAGTTGAGCCAATGTTAATATATCTATATTCAGCCCAAACATTTTGTATATTTATTTATTTTTAATTTATTATTTAGATCTTTACATTTGATTCTGTGACATTCTTGGTTTTACCATTTATTCAAAATGTGTATGATATTTCATTTATTTTACTTTTGGAAACCATAGTCACATAATTCTGTGTTTGCCAACTGACATCTGCAAGAAAAAAAAATGTACCAGTAGATTTGTTGAGTCATACACTTTGTTGACACTGTGGTTTTTTTGTTGCGTGGCCTTCCACTCCTGTGCAACCTTTTCCTTTTGCTTGGATAGTTTCTCCTTGTAGGGTTGGTTGGCACCACATTGCCTGCATTTCCTGCTGGCTACTCCTATTTTGTGTTTGCAAGTCTGGCACACTTTTTGAGTAGGCATCTGTAACAGAAACACAGATAAGGGAATAAAACAAATAAGAATACTATACTACAAATGTTTACAGGATTCATGTATTTTATTATATCGTGAAAAATCTTGTTAAAACAATGAACTCGTGTTTTTTTTATCTTTTAGATAGGATGAACAAAAATCACAAGAGTAAGGGAAAAAAATGGTTATACAGAGTCAGTCACATGTTTAAAGTGACTGTTATCGACAACCCTAATCTGTCAATATCTGGTTGATCCAAAAGTTGATGCTCCATCATCACAGAACTAATACTAAAATCATCATTACCAGGGGTGTATTGCTAACTCTATAAGTTCTGCATGCGTGCACGCGCAGTTGTGGCTCGTTTTGAAGCTTATGTAACTACTGTCAATTAACACTCCAGCCAGAATCAACAAAGAATGGTCGTTTATTAAGTCTGCATTATTGAATAAATGTGGATTCTTACAGTAAATGCTGGACACAGCTGCTTGATAGTTTATAAAGTTCCTTCACTGATCACTTAACTAACTCCCTCCTGCTGAGGTACAAAGGTTACTATATAAAAAGTGTGCACATTTATTTAGTATCCTATCCATGTGAATATGTTTTAAGTGGGGGTGGATCTCACGTCCTCTAGGGGGGTCCTGAGGCCCCCGGGAAGTTAAATGCATCAATCTTGTGCACTTTGAGGGCAAAATTAACTAAATCTATGGATACATCTGTCAACACCCATATGAAACTTAACTGTATACATTTCAATAATTAAAAAAAGATAAGAATAATACTTTTTTTTATTTATCTTTGTGCATATGTAACTATATACTCTTTAAAAAAAAAAGTATTATATATGTATTTGTTGTATGTCCAATAGCATGAATTGTAATGATTTCATCGATGTTTTACATTCATTCGATTTTCTTTAGGGTGCTGCGTGACGTTGAACCTGCGACATACAACCTGTGACCTATGAACCTGTATTTGTATGCTACCAATGGAGCTATTGAACCTAAGAACTTGAGGCCTGTTTCCGACTCCTATTGTGGAACATAATACAATAATATAAAAGTGTGCCTTGGAAATATGTGTTTCCATATATGGTGACCAAACTGTTTCAGACCCACTGAGATAACTTAGACTAAAGTTAACTGTGTAAACATTACATTACCTACATTAGCCTCTCAGCCTATCCGTTATCATAGCTAGCTAGCACCAGATGCTAACAACCATCCCCATTTTAGGTGCCGGAGCGGTGTTCCGGCAGCATTATACCCCTGATGACTCTTCACTTAATACATAAATAGTATTTAATATAGTTATAAAGAATGTGACGTGTGATAACATTTGGATAAACCGCATGAACCGATGGATCACATAACTTCCATGCTCACATTAACAGTTAGCTGATTCTACTTTTGGCTAATTTAGCTTGCTATCATTATTCCTTAGGTAAACATAGTAATCTTAGTCACTGTACTAGACGACAAAATAAATCCGACTACTCACCTTATTAGCTTGTCTGTAGGAAATAAATGGATGTTGTCAGTGATGCAGTGACGAGTCCAAAAAAACCCCGGTGAGTTAGCAATTTGACCACTTCCGGTTCCCGCTCTTTTCTTCTCTTCTTCTTCTTCTTCTTAGTCTTCTTCTTCTGGTTCTTCTTCTTCTGGTTCTTCTTCTTCTGGTTCTGGTTCTTCTTCTTCTGGTTCTGGTTCTTCTTCTTCTTCTTCTTCTTCTTCTTCTTCTTCTTCTTCTTCTTAGTCTTCTTCTTCTCTTCTTCTTCTTCTTCTTCTTCTTCTTCTTCTTCTTCTTCTTCTTCTTCTCTTCTCTTCTTCTTCTCTTCTTCACTCGTCGCACTTTTATTGATGCGCAAGGTTAAAGTTCACGGGATTACGATCCGCCAGGAGTTGCTAATATAAATGAATAGACGGGAGCATGTTGTTTCTTACACGACCACTAGAGGTGCTACACTTTAAAACGTGGCTATGGGTCGTATTTGGGTCGGAAAACAATCGACCTATTTGGTCGTATTAGTTGGAGGACTTGTTGCTACAAATGGGTTTGGGATGAAGCCATCGAACTGTCTTTCCGGCTTTCCTTCTTCCAATGTATGATATTGTGCTGGTTCAAATGCTAATGCTTGCTCTTTGCCATATTTAAACATCTGTAAGTCTAACTGTGCAGAGCTTGCAGGAATGATTCTTCTGTATGTAGGGTTACATTTTTTTTTTTTTACTGAAGCAGCTTAAAGTTAGTATTTGACATAATAATAGTACTAACAGGATCAAGTTTTCTGAGACTTGTATTTCGTCCTCACAATGTTTTTAAATGACTTAACAGGAAAAAGACGCATGTAACAATATAGTTTCAGGAAACCATATTATTTTAATTTTTGGTCATGATAAACTCAAATCTTCCAGTTTAACAGAACAATTCAGTTCATGGCTTTAACGTTTAATGCTTCACGATAACCTGAACCAGGGTTTAACCTCCATGCTTGAGAAAGTGACTCATTGGTAGTAGCATTTTGTGTATGTGTTGTGTACATTTACCAGGTGGCTCATGCATGTCCCCTCTCCTGCCAGGCTCCTTGTCATTCTCATCTGCATTTGTGTTCAATGCTAGAAAAGAAGAAGAAAACATCCATCTTAACCAAGAGATTTGTGTAAATATTCAATCTTCATTTCAGCTATTATGTTATTACATTATTACAAAAGCAAGGAGTCTACACCCGCATCTTGACAAAAGAAAAAGGTGATACTTAAAGTTGTGCACCTACTGAGCAGCTCTTACTGTGGACTAGCTTATTTTAAGTAAATGTTCCTGCTCAGCTCTTGTTCTAACAATGTTGTGTCGTTTATTGTAAGTCGCTTTGGACCAAAATTAACAAAATTGATGTAGCCTTTGCTGAGAGTGATTTAAGATATCAAAAACATTTGAAGGAGCACCGACATTTAGATGATAGCAGCTTGACAGAAGAACAGTGGCTCTTCATCCTCCGCAGAATGCGGAGGTTCAACATGGACTCCAGGATACTCTGCAATTTTTACAGGTGCACCATAGAGAGTATCCTGACTGACTGCATCACGGCCTGGTATGGCAGCTGCACCGCCCTCAACCGTAAGGCTTTACAGAGGGTGGTGAAAACTGCACAGAACATCACCAGGACGGAGCTGCCCCTGTATATACTATGTTGCATTGTTGGAGGAGATTGGGACGCAATAATTTCACTGCCAGACTGCCAAAGATGACTACAAGCCCTCATTTGAGATATACTTGCTAGTTAAAAACGTATCTTCCTTTCATACCTTTAGAAGGGCCTTCTAGGGCGGAATCAATATCTGAAAATGGATAATAAAATATTAGAAAACGCATTGTAACCTTCAGTAACATTGCTTAGCCTACATGCAATTACATTAAAATATCTGAGTATACTGAAGGACTGAGGTGGGGGGGCGGTCCTACCATCTGAGGTGCCTGGAGGTTCCTCAACAGGACGCCTTGCTGTCTCCATCCCTGCAAATGTTAGTACAGGTCAATATAATTGGTCATGTGATGTGAACAGGTTACAGAGGGTGGTGAAAGCTGCACAGCACATCACCAGGACGGAGCTGCCCCTGTATATACTATGTTGCATTGTTGGAGGAGATTGGGATGCAATCATTTCACTGCCAGACTACACTGTAGCTTCTGTGCATGTGACAATAAAGCCTTTGAATTGAATATGTAAAAGACGGGAGAAAATGTGTGTTGCATTTAATGAATGAATGTGAGTGATTTGAAAGTCTTGCATGTCCCTTTTCATCTGGAAAAGTCAAGTCATTTGGAAAATGGAGATGGGGATGAATGTTTGAAGGACAATTATCTGACCAGAAAGTAGTCCAAGCAAAATTAAAGCTTCTCAACTCTTGAATATAAATCTGTTGTTGAACCAAAGATGACTACAAGCCCTCATTTGAGATATACTTGCTAGTTAAAAACGTATCTTCCTTTCATACCTTTAGAAGGGCCTTCTAGGGCGGAATCAATATCTGAAAATGGATAATAAAATATTAGAAAACGCATTGTAACCTTCAGTAACATTGCTTAGCCTACATGCAATTACATTAAAATATCTGAGTATACTGAAGGACTGAGGTGGGGGGGCGGTCCTACCATCTGAGGTGCCTGGAGGTTCCTCAACAGGACGCCTTGCCGTCTCCATCCCTGCAAATGTTAGTACAGGTCAATATAATTGGTCATGTGATGTGAACAGGTTGGTGCCAATTCAGATATGAGATCAATCAGTTAAACAATTCTACTATTTAACTGTACTTTAAGATGCCCACACAGACTATGCGGCCATAATCTACTATTCTTATTTGGATTTTAATAATTTGATGTTTGTATATTTACATTCATTACCCATATTTGTCTTTAGATGTGGGGCAGGATCCTCCTCTTCCGCCTCACTGTCTTCACTTTCCCCGATATCAGTGAAGTCTAAGTTATCTGTCAAAATAAAACTTTTAGCATCAAAGACGTTTAGCATTGCAAATGTTAAGTTACCATTTTTTTAAAATTGTGATAAATCCACAAGATAAAGATAAAGAACGAGATCGCGGATACAAGCGGCCGAGATGGGTTTTCTCCGCAGGGTGGCTGGTGTCTCCCTTAGGGATAAGGTGAGAAGTTCGGTCATCAGGGAGGGACTCGGAGTTGAGCCGCTCGGAGTTGAGCCGCTCCTCCTTCGCGTCGAAAGGAGCCAGTTGAGGTGGTTCGGGCACCTAGTTAGGATGCCACCTGGGCGCCTCCCTAGGGAGGTGTTCCAGGCACGTCCAGCTGGAAAGAGACCAAGGGGTAGACCTAGGACCAGGTGGAGGGATTATATCTCTTCGCTGGCCTGGGAGCGCCTTGGGATCCCCCAGTCAGAGCTGGTTGATGTCGCCAGGGAAAAGAAAGTTTGGGGCTCTCTGCTGGAACTGCTACCCCCGCGACCCGACCACGGATAAGCGGGAGAAGATGGATGGATGGATGGTGATAAATCTGAAGCTTGATGAATGCTAAAGTTATAATGATGGATTTCTAAAGGTTGTCTATATATTACATTTTGCTTCAGTAAATGACTGTTCAGTGCTTGTAATCCTTTAAATAACTTTAAAATAGTAATACCTTCTATTTCAATCTCTTCCAGTGTTTTGCCTTGAAGATCTTTGAGGGACCCTTTCTCCATGGCGAGGAGGAGTTTCGATATTTTTGCCAGCTGGGTTGTTGCCTCTGGGAGCCTGTAATACTGTCTGTGGACACGAATATCGTGTCCTAGGAAGTCAGCAACTTGGTCCAACTCATGGTTCTTGAGGTTCAAGACCTGGGACAAAGTTGCAACATGTTTGCGCAACTGTGTCGACCTCAGAAGTTCGGGGTTCTTGGCGCCACATTCATAAGCATATATCCTTAGACAGTCCTGTCCTCTGTAAGGAGTCAAACATTGAGGTCTTGCAAACAAGAATGAGTTGTCTTCTGGAATTCCACATTATTTTCTTTTGCTTAAAAGTTGTTTTAAAGCACCAACCATGTCCGGTGATAGCAGAACAGCAACTTTGCGCCCTCTTTTTCCCCTAATTTCCACACGACTAAAATGTTTACAAAGTTTTTGTTCAAACTTTGAAAGGCCAACGGCGACATCCTTGTGTAAGGCAGTCGTGTCCCTCTCGAGAAAGCCTTTGACGTGCATTTTTGACACTTCTCCTCCACGTCTTCGGTTGAAGAGTATTATCTTTGCCAGAGTTGCTTTGCAAAGTTTAGCATAGATATGTGGTGATGGCGTCTTTTCTAACTCCTCATATGCTAAACTTGCGGTTTTCTCCAGATGTTGGTGGAGAAGTTGGACGTCTGCTGTAAAAGGCAGAGTCGATGGCTTGTTGAAGCGCGCCTCATTTAAGGTTGTCAAAGATGTGTGTGAGACAAGTTCAGACCACTTTGAGGTATACAGTGTTTGAAAAGTCTGGGTGGACTTTATAAGATCACTGTCTTCTGCCATCAGAGCTCTGTAGTGTATGATGTCACATATCTTTCGCAATGAGTGGCCCAACTTAAGTGCTAGGCTTGGAGTTTGGTAGAAGTGCTTTTCTTCTTTAAATCCAGACACTCTTTTGACAGCACGGATGACCACATGGAAGTTGGCAGGTCTTACAGCATCCTCAAGAGTTTGTATGGAAAATTCTTTGCGCAGTGTGAGAAGAAGTCTTCCAACTTCTCTGAGTTTCTGTCGAATATAATCATATTTGGTGGGATCCTGTCCATGTTTGTTGAAGAATGACTGGGCCAGTTGAAGAATGCAGAAGTCGCTGCGGACAGCAGCAGAAATGTCATCAGATTTCATCGCAGTTAACATCTTCCAAACACCTGGTGATATCTGCTGACACAATGTCGACTCCGCCATACTGGCCATTGACAAGACCCTAGTTCTTCCTGACCCTGCATTGGCTTCCGCAGGCTTTAAAGAACATATCCGTACATGGCGCCACAGATCTCTCCGAAGATACAAAGCCTGGCAATACATGCAGTGCACATAGTCTTTTGAATCATACTCTTTCTTTGATTTGGGTCTAAGTTTCAGCAATCCGGACCCACTTGTTAAAACCTCTTTATTGTGTTCATAGTTCCCTTTGTTCCGTAGTTTGTTGAGCATTTTCTTACGTTCTTTTGAGTCCTTTGGGAGTGCTAAAGCTTGAGCAACATCCACACTTGTCTTCTCATGGGTTTTCAAGTGACGTGTACATTTTGACTGTGGTTTTCCACAAATGTAGCAAAACTTTTTGTGGCTTACTGAAGAGGGTTTGTTTGAAGAAAGTAAGCACTGATCTTCAGAAGCTTCGGTTTGTTCCCTAACAGATGTTACGGTAGCATTGTCTTTAGCCTGAACTCCGAATACGTGTGCTTGTTTGGCTTCCCTACAAGTCTTTTCAAGATGCGCTGTGCTGACGGCATCGTTAGGTAAGGATTTTTCCTCTTCTTCCATGAAACCTCCTAGAATGTGGCTTTTTTCTGTCTTCTTCGATGCAGACTCACTGCATGACGCTTCAACATATTGTATTTCAGAGTGTAATTTAGTTACTTTTTTTGGAGGCTCTATTAACAATTCCAATGAACTATCCGAATAACTGTCTGGATAAGAATCTGGTACATATTCCTCCTCTGATGATGTAGCTTCAGCTGAAGTTGGTTCTTTGAAATCCTGATTAAAAAAAAGGGAGTATTACTACCATGAGCCTTTAAGTGCACAACTTTAAGATTAATTCAGAGAACCAACTCACAAATTGCTGTGTTTTCAGGTTCATCTTCGATTCTTGATCATAGCAGGATTTGTGCCAGAAGCAGGAGCAAACTAAACAGAGCATTAGAAAGTCATTACTATTGAGTTTCAAAAATATTGTACAAGTGAAGTAAGCATTTGACTTACTGACTCACTCTTTTTACTCTCAGAGGCAGATTTAATCACCACAAAGAAGTTGTTGCCGTCTACAAATATATTTTGTAATGTAGCATTTATGTCGTTTTTTCCTTTACTTTTTTACCATCAGTGTGAGAATAAAATAGAAATCAATTCCACATTTTCAAAAAGCAGGTCAAATTGAAATGATAAACTTCCATTGACAAAAACAACATTCGGACAGAAAATAGCCATTATAATACAGTTTATGGTTGAGCATTCATGGACACCATTTCTTTGTCAAAACAAAATACTCACTTTTACATTCCACACCAATCCACTTCAAGGGGGCAAAGGGTCCACGACACCTGGCACATTTGTCCAAGCTTGGTACAACTGAGGAGACCAACTCATGTTTACAGTTCTGTGGACAAAACACATTGATTATGAAATAACAATAACAAATACTATACTTTATTACATTACATGTCACTTGTTAGACGCTTTTATCCAAAGCAACTTACATACTCAATACTGTGGGCAATCCCCACAGGAGCAATTTGGGGTGAAGTGTCTCAGGGACACAACGACATGCTGACTGCAGTGGGGTTTGAACCTGTGACCTCCTGATCCGAATACCAACTCACAACCCACTGCACCACACGCCTACTCTTGCAATTTAAAACATTGTCTCTGACTTAATTTTAGTCTTAAATGGGTTGATAGGTAAGCTAGTGCAGATGTGACTAGAGAAACCATCACTGTTGCAATTAAAATACTAAATGTACTGTAACTTCAATTAAAATATTATTGTCCCCATGTAAATATATCTTAAATAAGCGTCTTGTACATAGCTAACATTTAACATAATCACAAGAATAACCAACAGCTCCTCGGTTTATTTTTCGTGGTCAGAAACGTCAAATACAACATTAAAAAAAGGACTTCATTTTCCTACTCCCCTTTGTAAAAACAACATATTTATCTGATAAATGAACTTCAACACAACATTAATACAAACGTGTACTTGTTCCGCACAAGAGAGGGAATTACTCCAAGTGTTTGAACATATTATCTATAAGCAAGTGTGTTAACTAATCAACGGCATCTCTCTCTGTCTTTACTCGCAGCACTACGCCTTTGCAGTTGAGCAGCGGTTACTTATTAAATACTTCCATATCATTCATAAAATAAAATGATAAATATAAAAGTTTGTGCCATCCAGTACAGCAAATTTGGTACTCCCCAAATGTAATAAAATACTGATAATCCCGCCCAGATTCATTAATTGTTTATTATAAAGGAGGCAAGACAAATCTGCCATGGACCATGTTGAACCCATAGTGGGACTCAGATGTCATGGCAGCATCTTCATGCTGAGTCTCTGCCTCAGTGGAAATCTTGTGGATGAAGAAGGACCAAGTTTAATCACTAGACATCCAGAGTAGTACACAAATGCTTTACTGGCTCTTGTTGTGAGTTAACAACACAATCAGGTAGAAAAACACCGATTATAGTGTTTAATATCTAAAGAGTATGATCATTCAGTTTAACATTAAGAAGAAAAACAGCATTGACACACAGTCCTCTTAGTGTCTAAAGCTGTCCAGGAGAGTGATACACAGGACCTGTGTATCGAACCTCACAATTCAAATCCAGTCTTCATGGTTTATAACTGGAAAGAAACATGTAACTAATACCAACATTGAGTTGTGGTTAACTCACCTGTTGAATGCCATCACAGTGGGACTCAGATGTCATGGCAGCATCTTCCTGCAGAGTCTCTGCCTCAGTGGAAATCTTGTGGATGAAGAAGGACCAAGTTTAATCACTAGACATCCAGAGTAGTACACAAATGCTTTACTGGCTCTTGTTGTGAGTTAACAACACAATCAGGTAGAAAAACACTGATTATAGTGTTTAATATCTAAAGAGTATGATCATTCAGTTTAACATTAAGAAGAAAAACAGCATTGACACACAGTCCTCTTAGTGTCTAAAGCTGTCCAGTAGAGTGATACACAGGACCTGTGTATCGAACCTCACAATTCAAATCCAGTCTTCATGGTTTATAACTGGAAAGAAACATGTAACTAATACCAACATTGAGTTGTGGTTAACTCACCTGTTGAATGCCATCACAGTGGGACTCAGATGTCATGGCAGCATCTTCATGCAGAGTCTCTGCCTCAGTGGAAATCTTGTGGATGAAGAAGGACCAAGTTTAATCACTAGACATCCAGAGTAGTACACAAATGCTTTACTGACTCTTGTTGTGAGTTAACAACACAATATCCACCTCATAGTTCAATAACAGGTAATCAAGTCAATGGCCATAATTTAAAATCATCTTTTGTATTAATAGCATTTTGTATAGAACTGTTGAACTTTCTGACATTTCAATTTTCCATGTGACTAACATATTGGATATGGCAGAGCTAAGTTTGTTGTGAAAATAGTGTTAAATGATACATTTACATAGCAGTGTTGATACAAGACACCATTCATAAATACCTTGCATCTCCATGGCCAATCAGAATCACTGTAGTCATAAGCTATCTCTTCTCCGGGACTGATGTCTTTGAGTGCAAAAAGACAAAGATGGGGCTTTCCATCCACTTTGATCAATTTCATTTTGCAGTTCGGGTTCACATGGTCATCGTTGACAAGTCTCCCTAGGGAGTTGTCCTCTTTGGCAGCATCAACACTGATTGGACAAGGACACAATTCTGATTACAAACTAACATTATTACAACCACAGCAAACTAGCATTAGATAAAATACATATAGACAAAAAAGGCTCAAAATGTACACTGTATGCCCAACTTAACATCAAGATAGCAGCGTTTGTATGTCTGGGTAACTACACATTTAGAAATAACATTACAATATTTACTTACCACAACTCTTGTCCATTTAAACGAAAGTCAAACATGAAAACCTTAAGTGCATTATGGTATACTTTTTGCCGGTTTTCACGTTCAGATTTAGTTATGACTTCCCCTCTATATTCAATTAGGAAGTCTCCGTTTTGAAAGGGTCGGCAGCTGAACACTCCTCGACCTAACAAAGATCAGAGGATGGGTCAGGAGAAGTGATGAGGTTAAACAACAATACAAATGTGTCATGCTAATGACAAGAATAGTAAGCAAATACTTTTGTCACTCACCTTTGAAGGAATTAATGAACTTCACATCAAATCCATCCTTGTCTTTGCACAAGGATGAAAAATGTGCAGCCTCTTCTCTCGGTTTAACCTTTGCTCTCCGGGGTCTTGCTGATGCCATATCCAGCAAAGGGTTCATTTTCACTGTTGGTGAGAAAACAGACCCTTTGATTATCTACGCAAGCCATGCCACTGAAACAGCTCAATATGTGTAACAATGGCTGCTAAGTCAGTGCATTTGGCATCTATAAACAAAATAAACTGTTCAGCTTCATATTTTCACTGGATGCTTCCCTCACAATCTCAACCACAGTGTTAACGCTGTTACCCTGTATGGGTTTAAATGTACTTTACACTCAGATGCAGAAACAGATGACTAACTAACTGGCTGCTTCCAGCAGCTAACAGCTTGAAAAGTGCAGACAAACGTAAGACATGGAAAGCTGTGATTATAAGACGGCAATAACATAGGTAACAATCAGCAATCACGCTAAATATCTGAGATATTTCATCAACTTAATCAGAGCATAGTTCACTGTTTACGCAGCAACGGGCTAACAGCTATGTCTTTGAAGCATGCTACTTTTACAATGTTTTACTCACATGGAATTGGAACTTACCAGGATGAATTAAATTCATCAATATTATCTACAAATGCTTGCTCAATACATGTATGAAAAAAACTGCCTTAAATAACATTATTTTGAATAAAAAACGCAAATGTAAGCCTACTGACTAGATGACACGTGTCCCCAAATAAGCTAGCATTAGCCGTAGCTGCTAACGTTTTAGCCTAAAACGTGTCATTCCATACAGTTTCAACAAGCTTCCAATACAAAAACAGTGACAAGCATCGAAACAAGAATTAAAAGATAACATTAGCTGTGTCATTTAAGTTTTTACACCAGTCCTACCCAGTGGCGTTGCGCAATATTTCGGGGCTCCCCCGCAGGTCGGACCATGGGGCCCCGCCCCCTCCCCTAAATCAATAATAGATTGACATGGATAGACATCGCGGCCACTTTTTTAAATGTTTATTTTTTCAGGCATCTTTTGTAAACAGTAGGCCTATAGGTCAGTAGGAACTTTCTGTATAGATACATCTGATTTAAACAGTAAGGTCAGTAGGAACTGTATAATAATATACATCTGATTGAAACATAATTGACAAATACAAACAAGTGGCTGTGTATTTTTTGTAACATGAAGGTATATTGTAGAACGTTATAGCCTATCATCATTGGAGTTCACACAACGGAACGGTTCACATAACATTCTGTATAAAAGAAAAGTAGCCTACAAAAAACAAGCAAATAAAACACATCCTATATAGGCTACAAAGAGGATGCAATCAGGAGCTGCTTTGTAGGCCTATTATTTTATACGAGCACGTCTCCTGGCATTCTTCTGCGCAAAGTCCTGTATAACAGTCTTTAAATCTATACTGCGCGCGCGTCGGCTCTCAATACTAAGGACTGCTAACCCAGACAGTCTCTCTTGCGACATTGTGCTCCTCAAATATGTCTTTATTAATTTAAGTTTTGAGAAAGATCTCTCAGCACTGGCAACAGTCACGGGTATAGTTAAAAACAATTTCAGTGCTGTGGCAACATCGGGGATACTTGGCAAAATGGACTGATTTTCAATGAGCAGGGTTTGTGCAAGGTCTTTGATTGTTCCACGCTCAATTTTCTTTATAGTAGGCCTAAGAGCATTACGGAGGGACAGGATCTGGAAAGGAAACTCGGCTGACAGGTCGTCTTTATACTGGCCTGATAAAGCACTTGCGGACTCAGACAGATCCTTGTCTGTTGCGCGCAAAAGTTCGCGGGGAAGCAGAAAAGAAAATCGCTGTGCAACTTCGCTCATTCCAACAAATCGATTTTTGAGTTGGGCAACGACAATATCGATATTTGCGTAAAATACCGCCACTCTAAAATGCTCCCCTGGGTCTTGGAGCCGCTGGTCCTCGCAAAGCTCTGAAAAGTGCCTCTTTGTGCGCCTTGCGCGTCTGTCTTTGAAGAGACTGTGGACACCCCATGAGGATGCCAGGTCTTGCGCGTGCGCTTTTAAGCCATCAAACTCTCCTCGGAGTTGGGCAAGTGTATCGGTTGCGTTACCAAGCATTGCTGTCGCCTGTAAGAGGTCCACGTCTTTGCGCTGGAGAGCTTGGGACACAATGTTGACTGTTTCAAGGACCTTGCCCTGTATTACAGTCATTACAACAAACTCAAAGCTCTCCATGGCCTTTTTCAAGCCAGTCGCCTCGGCACGTTCCTCGCTTTTTTTGGAGAGCAAGTCTATCTTAGTTAGCGCTTGCATAATGTCAGCATAACGGAACCGCAATGATTGGATGGCGTCTTGTCTTGATGCCCATCGTGTCGGGCATAGTCTCTTCAGTGTAGGCTGGCCAGCCTTGGGCACTGAGAGGTGTGTTTCCAAAAGCTCCCATCGTTTGATGCTTCCACTAAAGAATACATATAGCCTTTCAACAGTGTCGTAGAAGTCTTTTATCTCAGGTATATTTTGGCATGCGTCATTGAGTACAAGGTTTAAATTGTGCGCAGCACAATGAATGTACACTGCGTTGGGCTCTTTATCCCTTATGCGTTTTTGTACACCGGAGTAGACGCCACTCATATTGCTAGCCCCGTCATATCCTTGTCCACGGCACTTCCCAAGTAGTATCCCCTTTCTCTCCATCGATTCGAGAATTTCTCTCTCTAGACCTGCAGCAGTTTGGTCTGTGACTGCATGGAAGCCCAAAAAACTTTCGTTTATTTTCACCTCTGTAGGGTTTCCATTTTCATCATTTGCTATAGTAACATATCTGAACACTTGACTCAGTTGGTCTACTTTTGAAATGTCCTGGGTAGTATCCATTATAATCGAATAGAATTCTGCATTCTGTATGTCTGTAATGATTGTGTCCTGCACTTTTTTCGATAGCAATGAAATTATTTCGTTTTGAGTTTGAGGACTTAGGTAGTGCACCTTCTTTTTGCTTTCAATAAGCCTTTGCAGAACTGGATCATAACGCGCCATAAGTTCTATGGTAGATAAGAAATTACCATTATCTATATCACCTATTTTCTCTCTGTGACCCCGGAAAGCAGAGTTGCGAGAGGCCAGTGTTAGTGTAACATCAGTTATTCTGGTTAGGACCTCGGTCCAAAACCCCACCTCTCTCTTAAACTCAGATGATATTTGCGCGTCAATGGTCAGATTATTTTTCCACGTATCATACACGACACATGCTACCAAATGAGAGCGAGATAATTCGTGTTCCTTAATCTTTTTAGAGAGACCCTGCCAATCATTTATTCCTATTCTCCACGCTTGGTGGAGGTGATGGGCAGACGGTCTGTCACCGAACAGCCAGCACTGCTCACAGTACACCCGGTCCATAGATGGCGAGTAACATAGCCACTTTCGTGGAATTCTACATCCAATTTTGGATGTTTTGTTATAGAACTCTTTTGAAAAGCACCTTCCCTTCCCATCCCTTTTGAATGGCCCTTCAGGCTTGCATGGCCCGTTATTCAGAATGTACCGTTTAACATCATCGTCTTCTAAATCTACAGGGAATTTCCCCCTATCAGTAGGGTATTCAGTCACAGAGTTGTCGCTGGCCAACGTGTCCCTGGGGTGGGTGGGAGCTGCTGTCACTGTCGGGGCACGGCTAGCTGGCTGGGCAACCTTGGCTATGTCTGAACTGGCCTCGGAGGGGGCACAGCTGACTTCTTGCTGACCTGCAAAAAGGAACGGATTATATTGCAATTCCAATGTAACCTGTAGCATACTGACTCGTACTGTTTATGGCGATTGGCGAATAAAACTTTCTATTATTCTATCCTGTCTCGAAGCGTGAGGCACGACTAGCTGGCTCGGCTGTAACGGGGCTGCTGGGGTCTGTGGGGGCACGGCTAGCTGGCTGGGCAGCCTTGTCTATGCCTATGTCTGAACTGGCCTCGGAGGGGGCACAGCTGACTTCTTGCTGACCTGCAAAAATGAACGGATTAGATTCCAATTCCAATGTAACCTGTAGCATACTGGTTATGGCGAATAAAACTTTATATTATTCTAATGTCTAACCTGTCTCGAAGCGCGAGGCACGACTAGCTGGCTCGGCTGTAACGGGGCTGCTGGGCTGTCTGCCTGGACTCGGAGCTGACGGCCGGGGGCCGGGGGGGTTGCTAGCGGTCTATCTGCAGTAACGTTAGAGTATACGTCTGCCTTTGCTGCCTGCCGGAACAATGACGTTATTTTAGGTAGTTTTGCCCTCTCCTGTTCGGCTTTTGCTCTCATTTTGCTTTTCTGAGCACCGCTTGGGTAGTGGCGCTTCATTTTTCATGTTTACCGGCAACGCAACTAATGAACGTTATTTATATGAGCAATGCTTCCCGCTTTGTTTTGAACGCTGCCCAGCCTGCCAATGAACATTAGTTATCAGCCGGCTAGCCCTATCGCAGATGAGCAAATAATTATAATGATACACTGTTGTACTACTACAGGCAGCGTACACATGACATAGCAACATAGCAGGGAGGGGGGGGCCCGCCCTCTGCACCCTGTTCCCGCGTTACGAAATCTAAGAGGATAGCCTACAGTGGGGGCGGGGCCCCCTAAGCTCCGGGGCTCCCCCGCACCACGGGGGGTGCGGGGGCCTCCGCTACGCCACTGGTCCTACCTTGAACTTCTCCTGACGTCTGGGGAATGAAATGCGAATATGCCCTGACTGTCACCGGCCGCAGTCCGGGGAGTCCCTCCCCCTTGTGAATTTCCACGGACTGCTGATTCCCAAACGTCAACATATTATTAAGGGCAAATGTATACATTCACGATCCACGTCTGCGGTGGCTAAGATATCACTATCCAGAAACTCTTTTCATGTCTATATTACCAAACAGTGTACATTTAAAGCTAACAAACATGTGAATGTATTGGGGAATATGTATCAGGGGACGTTGCTTGTGTGACAATCAGACAGTGAATTATTCCTCTCCAGTGGTATCTCCAGTTAGCAAACGATAGCTGAAACGCCGGTGGAGCACGGCTGTCGGCAAATGCTACTTAAATAGTGGCAAACAATGTACCACGTCACTCTGGATAACAGTATTAAAGCATAAACTGTATGTGCAAAGGTCAGGGATGTAAACTCATGAGGTATGAAAAAGGTGACAAGGATCCGAGGCCCGAGCCCCCCGACCCCACGGAATATCGGCTTTAAAATTAGGAATAACAGAGGATTTTAGCAGTCAAAACAACTAAAGCAGCAGTGTTCATAATAACAGAAACGCCAAAGAGTCACATCTAATAGAAATATATAAAAACATTTATTTTAATTGTGTAGCAGTCAGTTTATAATTTTGGCAGCACTGTTGAGCATTTTGAAAATGTATTTTCATGCCTCTGTGCAAGGCTTAGTCTTTCTATCTTTATAGCCAGTGGTGTAAAGTAGGCTAAATAAGTTCATAAACTCAAGTACTTGGGTACAATTTTGAGATACTTGCACTTTATTTAAGTATTTCAATGTTTTGCTACTTTATTATTCTTATCCTCTACAGCTCAGAGGTAAAATGTGTACTTTTCCTGTACTACATGTATTTAATACCTTTAGTTACTTTACAGATCTGGATGAATGATGTGAAATATAATCAAGTGTTGAATCAGACTTTAGTTCCACCTGGAGTAAATCCACCAGCTACCCTGCAGTATACAAAGTCATTCAAACTAGCTGCACCTTTACCAGCTTTGAGAACACTTTCATGATCAATCAGTATAAAACATATCAGATATATTATTCTGAAATGGACCAATCTGCACAATGACTACTTTTAATGTCGCTACTTTCACTATAGTTTGATGATAATACTTTTGAATGCAGTACTTTTACTGTAACAGAGTAGGCCTACAGTCGACCTGACTACTTCTACTTTTACTCAAGTACAAGATCTGAGTGCAGAACTACTTTTACTCAAGTACAAGATCTGAGTGCAGAACTACTTTTACTCAAGTACAAGATCTATACTTAGAAAACTATTAGAAAACGAAGGCTAAAGCTAACGTTAGCAGATAGTGACAATGTATGCTAGTTAGCTAGCTCATGAGAAAGGTGACAAGTTTGCATCCCTGAAAGGTGCACAAGTTGTTCTTCAATTCAATCATGCTTCGTAAGCTTAAGAGCAACAGAAGCACGGCTCCAATGTAAGACGCCATTGTTGTTGTGATGTAGGCTTTACGCGGCGGCGTTAACAGCGACGTGATGACGTAGCTCATACAGGAGGCTTAGGTTAGTGGAAAAGCAAACTGGTTCAACGTTGAGAACCAATTGCGAACCGCTGTTGAACAAGCACGGAGCCCGAACGGTTCTCTGTTGCCACTTTCACACTAAACCGAAATGATGGAATCCCTAATTTCCTTTCAATTGTACGTTGAGAAACGTTGTTCTTAAACTGTTGGACTATTTGCTCACGCAGTTCTTCACAAAGTGGGGAACCTCGCCCCATCCTTGCTTGAAAATATTTGAGGCTTATTTTATACCCAATCATGACACTCACCTGTTTCCAGTTCACCTGTTGACCTGGAGAATGTTCCAAACTGGGGTTTTTGTAGCATTCCTCAACTTTCTCAGTCTTTTGTTGACACTGTCCCAGCTTTATGAAACGTGTTGCAGTAATCAAATTCAAAATGAGAGAATATTAAACAGTTTATCGGTTTGAATATTAAACATCTTGTCTTTGTAGTGGATTCAACTGAATATAGGTCAACAACAATTAGAAAATCATTGTAGTCTGTTTTTATTTATGTTGTACACAAAATCCTAACTTCACCTGAATTTCGGTTTGTAAATGTGTTGGATAGATAGTGGCTCAGTCATAGGGGCTTGGACTGGGAGCTGTAGGGTCGCCGGTTCAAGTCCCCGACCAGACATAAAATATGGAGTGTGGACCGCTACTTGGAGAGGTCCCAGTTCACCTCCTGCTCTGCCGTGGTGCTCTTGAGCAAGGCACCGGACACCCCCCTTCCCCCCTCACTCCCATTGCTCCGCGGGCGGTGTACACTAGCTGCCCACTGCTCCTAGTACTAGACTCCTGGTACTAGGATGGGTTAAATGCAGAGGACACATTTCACTGTGTGTGCTGTGTGCTCTGCATGTGTGACCATTAAAAGAGGGTTTCATCCCTCCCAATTATATTCTAGAAGTATTGCAGAGATGAGTGTCGTATGAGTGGGAATGTTGTTTGCATCCACATTTTTACTAAGGGCACAAGGTGGTGTACTGCATGTTGGGCATGCATTTGTATATCCAATAACAATAAATAACAAATAAACAATTACATCTGACAATGGAAGTTATGTAATATTCCCGCAGTTAAGATCTTGAGCAGTCTTGGAATAAATTCAGCCTTGTCTAAGAATTAAACAATACAATGGTAAAATGCAGTCAATTCAAAGACAAGACCTCAAAAAAGTGGTCTTGAAACAAAGACCGACATGGACTCTTAAAACACTGAGTACATTAAAGTATATTATCAGATAAAAGCTATAGTAAAGGTGCAATGGCATTATAGAAATATTAGACATAATAATGATATAATAATGATATAATATAGTATTAAACAAAAGCCTGATAATTAAATGTCTAAACTGCAATGAAATGGAGGTAGTATTAGACATAATAATAATAATAACATAATAATAATTTTCATTATTATTATTATGTTATTATTATTATTATATTATTACACACACAGCATTTTTCACAGAAACATGAATTGTCAGGACCATCCGGCAGTCAGCCAATCAGAGCTCCTTCTGTGTGAATATTCATGAGCGGGTGCAATACCGAAAACCAGCTGTATGAGCGCTGTTCTGACACACAGAAAATACACAATTTCTGGTTTTTGTGGTTAAAAAGGTCTTTCTTTTTTTTTTGGGTATTTAAGCTTTCTACACCTATAGAAACACTTCTACGCTTTTAGAATTTCTATTTATTAGCAGGACACCGACCCTGTCCTGTTAATAAAAAATGTCTGGCTAATGTCGGTGTGTATTCATGCCAAAAGTCCTCTTAATTAACAAATGTACACACACACACACACACACACACACACACACACACACACACACACACACACACACACACACACACACACACACACACACACACACACACACACACACACACACACACACAACACACACACACACACACACACACACACACACACACACACACACACACACACACACACACACACACACACACACACACACACACACACACACACACACACACACACACACACACACACACACACACACACACACACACACACACACACACACACACACACACACACACACACACACACACACACAGGGAACGGGAGACTGGGGAAAACACTAGGAATCAGGGACACAGGTGGGGCCGTGACATATACATTTGTAATCTTCCTTCAAGGTGTACAATTCTAATATGTAATCATTTTTTATTAATGTGTAAACATTTAAATAGAGAAAACCAGGATAATAATCATAATGAAAATAATTATTTGTTGCATTAAAGAAGTTTAATTTTAGTTTAGTAAGCACCACCTCAACTAACCATATATCAAATCCTGCATTAGGTTTATACGTATAAGAATCAAATTAAATATAATAGTATAACAGTCCCAGGGCACAAACTGCCTTTTTGCATTCAGTAATTTCACTTTTAAAAGTACCTTTGGCTTATGTGTATATACTTATGGGATTAATAAAGTATATATTGATCTATCCATTCATCTATCTATTCACTTAAAGCACTGAGACTGCTCTTGTAAAGGTCTTTAATGACATCCACTTAAACACAGACAGTGGCAGAACTTCAGTGTTAGTATTATTAGATCTCAGTGCTGCGTTTGACACTGTTGACCACAGCATATTACTAGACCGACTGGAAAACTGGGTGGGACTTTCGGAAACAGTTCTAAATTGGTTTGAATCCTACTTAAAGGACAGAAACAACTTTGTTTCTATAGGTAAATACACATCTGAGTTGACAAATATGACATGTGGGGTACCTCAAGGCTCCATCTTGGGGCCTCTTCTCTTTAACATCTACATGCTACCACTGGCTCAGATAATGAAAAACAACAAAATAAGTTACCATAGCTATGCAGATGACACACAAATTTACGTAACAATTTCACCAGGAGACTATGCTCCAATTCAAACACTGAGTAAGTGCATTGAACAAATCAATGACTGGATGTGTCAGAACTTTCTCCAATTAAACAAAGATAAAAACTGAGGTAATGGTTTTTGGAGCCAAGTCAGAACGTATAAAAGTTAGCGCTGAGCTTCAGTGTGCAATGTTCAAAACAACAGATAAAGCCAGAAATCTAGGTGTAGTCATGGACTCTGACCTGAGTTTCAACAGTCACATTAAAACAGTTACTAAATCAGCCTACTATCACCTAAAGAATATATCTAGGATTAAAAGACTAATGTCACAGCAGGATTTGGAAAAACTTGTCCATGCTTTTATCTTCAGTAGACTCGACTACTGTAATGGTGTCTTCACAGGTCTCACTAAAAAATCTATTAGGAAACTGCAGCTGATTCAGAACGCCGCTGCTCGAGTCCTCACTAACACTAAGAAAGTGGATCACATCACTCCTGTTCTGAAGTCTTTACACTGGCTTCCTGTGTGTCAAAGAATAGATTTAAAAAATACTGCTGCTGGTTTATAAAGCACTGAATGGTTTAGGCCCAAAATACATTTCTGACCTCCTGCTAAATTATGAACCATCCAGATCTCTCAGGTCTTCAGGGACTGGTCAGCTTTCTGTCCCCAGAGTCAGAACTAAACATGGTAAAGCAGCATTCAGTTATTATGCTCCAAATATCTGGAACAAACTCCCAGAAACCTGCAGGTCCGCTACAACTCTGACTACTTTTAAATCCAGGCTGAAGACTTTTCTTTTTGTCGCTGCTTTTAATTGAACTATTCATATCTTAGACTGCACTGTAACTTTTATCCATGTACTTTTTCTTTTAATGTTTAATTGAACTATTTATATCTTAGACTGCACTGTAACTTTTATCCATGTATTTTTTCTTTTAATGTTTATTTTATTAGCTTTTCTTTTTAATAACTGATTTTAAATGCCATTTTCTTAATGTCTTTCATTTTTTGTAAAGCACTTTGAATTGCCTTGTGTTGAAAAGTGCTATATAAATAAACTTGCCTTGCCTTGCCTTAAAGCTACTTTCATTGGAAAGACTTACCAACACTGGGTAATTTAAAACTCTACACCGCTTTAAGTTCCATTCTTTCAAAGCAGGAAGTTGACTTGTTACATCTTTATCATCAGCTCGGTATTCCCCTCCCAAATGATACTCCTGCACAACAGGGTCTCATTTCCAAACACCATTACCTTCATCTCGGTATTCTTTCCATAAATATATTGGTACATCAAAACACGTCTCTCCTGATTGATTAGCTTTTATCATTACAGTTAGAAATAGATTCAGCGCCCACTTTTAACCTATCCCACAAAATGCTGTTTTAAAATGTCAGTCAGTCTGCATAGAGCGAAGGATGGTCGACACTATATTAATCAAGTCTGTAGTCATACATTCATATTAAGAAAATTGTTTGAATGCGAGCAGTGGTGGCGCCAGGGTATGGCTGGGGTAGGCTACAGCCATACCAAGAAATTGCTTAGCCCCACCATGAAAAAATATGTTAAAGTAAGCAAAATAAAGTCCGCCAACTCGCGCGGAGTAAATTGCACAGACAGCAGTTAGGAAGATTGATTTAGCCACTTTTCTGGAAATACCGAAGACCAGAAACGGTTTTGAAAACTTTTGTCACGTAGAATCAGAATCAATCAGAATCACGATAACGGCGTGGTGTTGTTGCAGGAAGTCCCGACGGAGAATACTTTTGCGGTAGTAGGCCTACATCTCTATATACATCGATACAACATTACGTGTTGATAGAAATCAACACGTAATGAAATAAGACCCCACGGTTTGATGATTGATAGGTGTGTGTGTGGGCTGTCTTTCATTTTGACACACAGAACAATGGGGACTATCCACCCTTATCCACAATAAAGTAATTCACACAGCCACTTCCCTCTTCTCTCTGTGAGGAGCAGCAGGTTCAGCTTTCAGAACAAAGTAGCCTAACAAAAAAACAAAAATGGCATTCATTTTTTTTAAATATGTCGTGTAGTAATAGATGTATTTATTTATCTTCACAATAGAGCACCAGAATGGGTATTTTATGTTAGTATTTAAAAAAAATCTCCTGGGGGAAAATCCCCCCAGACCCCCCTGCAGGGGTTGGGTTTTCAGTATGTCAACTCTTTCACCTGTGGGGAAATTGCAGGATTGGCTCCAGGTCGCCCTTTTGATTTACTACAAGACAAATGTGCCTTCTTATTTCATACAGTTCAATTTGGATTGAGACAGGGAAATAATCTAAACCTCACGCGTGGCGTTTCACTGTCAAGGGGGGCGATATAGCGTGTATGTAATTACATTGCAAAACAAACAAACAAAAATAATCTGGCGCCGCCACTGAATGCGAGGTTTCTTTTTATATACCAGCAACTAATTTCCACCGTCAAAGAATAGAGGACCACAGGACAGATTTTAGATAAATTATAATCAATAAATTACAGTTTAAATACTAAGATAGATCTATTTATAAAAAAGGTAATAGAATAGAGTGCCACAGCGACGCGTCCTAAAACTCGGAAGTAAGTTAGCATTGTACCACTTCCGGTTCCTTCGACAAAAACCAATGCAATTTCTCCATTGGATTTTGGAAAATAGCTCGAAGTAAGGGCTGTGGTTGACAAAAATGTAAGAGACAGATCACGTTTTGTTCAACCGGATACAATCATAAATCTATTGATCATAAATCTATCGATTAGATTTATGATTAGAAAACTATAAATGTAGGGTAGACATGTGGAGATTATCCGGCTGAACAAAACGTGATCTGTCTCTTCAATGTGTGTCAACCACAGACCTTATTTCAAGCTATTTTCCAAAATCCTATGGAGAAATTGCATTGGTTTTTGTCGAATGAACCGGAAGGAGTTTACTTCCGGGTTTTAGGATGCGTCACTGTGCCACTCAATACTAGTTAAAATAGCTAGTATAACACTCCCAGGTAAAACTGGTTGGAATCAAGACCAAGCAGAATGATTGTCTTTAGAAAACTGTCAATGGCAGAGTCCAGTAATAGAGTGGCGAAGTCACGCCCATCTACTTCCGGTCCATGGGACCTTATTTCGGAAAAAATTATGTATTGAAGTCAATGAAGAAAGATAACGTATCTTTTGATCCCGTTTGAATTGTGCCATCAATTACTCATGATGTTTGTCAATCTTAAAAAATAATTTCCATGTCAAAAAAGTCACAGTTTGTCGTAAAACTGTTGAAATATAAGACTATGAAAAATACGCAACTAGAAAGACTACAAATCCCAGTAAGTGATGTCACAATTGTTTTCCTCCACCAAATAAGAGATAGCTAAGATAAGATAACTTTGACAAGATGCCTGTGTGCTTAGTACCAGGTTGTTATCATACCAGCAATGGGTCTTGCTCGTTCTTTCGCTTCCCGTCTGATGAAAGGACCAGGAGTGGCTGGATCAAGTTAGCTACCTAGCTAGTAGCAAGCACGTTAGTTAGCATTACAGTCTTAGCCTTGTCCTTTTTATTACCCTTAACATGAAGTAACATGAAGTAACCCAAAATGTTAAACAGTAAGAGTAGTAGTCATATTTCGTGAACCCTTTGAAGAGTACTGTCACACCGGTGTGATCATTCTATAATACACCATTTAAGCCCGGGGGAGAAATGCTAAATCAAATCAAGTTTTATTTATATAGCACATTTATAAACGATTTTTGGTCGAGCCAAAGTGCTGTACATATAATAAAAATAGCCTACAGTAGAGACACTTTACAGCAAATACAACAGCACATATTGTTCAGAATATCATTATGAGAAAAACGACACCCTCTATCCTTAGACCCTCACATCGTACAAGGAAAGACTTCCAGAGAAAACCCAAAGGGGAAAAAAATGGGAGAAACCTCAGGGAGAGCAACAGAGGAGGGATCCCTCTCCCAGGACAGACAGACGTGCAATAGATGCCGTATGTAAATCGAAGAGATAATACATTTTACAGCATATAGACCGAATGTTAGGAAATGCATGTGTCTGTAATAAGAAGATGAATCCACGAGGATGTCAGCTACAATCCTGTGGAAGCCATCAGGGAAGCAGCATGACGAGACCCAAGGCAGGACCGCAGCGACAGGTTCAGCCACGCCCCGAAGTCCACGACTTAATCCAGAACTCAGGATAGAGGATCCAAGACACAGGACTACAGCAAGAGGATCAGCCTCCACAAGAGAATACACAGACACAGACAGAGACACAGACAGAGAGGGAAAAGGTAATTGGATAAAAGTTATTCTTGATAACCCTCTAGAAACCCTGTAGCTAACGCTACATTAGCATCGGCGATCTTTTCTACTTCATGCCATCTGCACAAATGGTTGACATTAAACATTAAAAATACCAGGCAGTTCAGAGAGAATCAAAGGAAGGCAGGCAGACAACTTTGCATGACATTCTTCTGGACGTGTTTCATTGTGTTGATAGTCAATCCCTTTTTGACAAGACAGTAGTGACGGCCATCTTGGTGACGTGTGTTGTTGTGCGAGTCTGCGAGACCAGAGATGTAGTTCATTGAGCGTTTCACACAAAAAACAATGTGTTATACTTCACAGTTTTACGACAAATTTTAATTTTTTTGACTTGCAAAATCATCTTTTAAATTGACAAACATCATATGTGTAATTCGTGGCACAATTCAAACGGGATCGAAAGATAATCTTTCTCTCCATTGACTTCAATACATAATTTTTCCGAAATAATGTCCCATGGAGCTCCCCTGGAAGGGGAGGGACTTCGCCTCTCTATATCCCAGACGGGGGAGGAGCTTGTCACCGAGCCAATCCGTCAGGGCTCGCTGCCTCGTTCTCCTCCGCGGGCGAGAGAGAGAGAGAGAGAGAGCTCAGTGCGCGGACACTCAACAACAATAACAGCACACAGACAAACAGCTGGGTTTGCCGGGTGACTTCCCTTAACTTAGCTGTTTTCGAGCGTTGTATCGAGTTCAGTGGTCTCCCCCGGTCCGATTGCTCCAAGCGTCTCCGCTGTCTTTCCTCTGTTCTGGTTTCTGCTTTCCGCTTTCCTTTCTCCGTTCCTCCGTTTCCTCGTTCGTCCTTTTCCTTGAACCTCTTCCTTTCTTTTTCCTCCTGCTCAGCTGTGTCTGATTGCTTAAAAACGAAATACCGTTCACTATCGGCCAATCATGCGCCACGGGGGATTTGTCCAGTCAGACGCAGCCGGTTTCAATAATGCCAATCCCAAGAAATAAACAAACAAGATTCACAGGTAAAATCATGCAATAATCACTCCATTAAAACCACACAGCACAAGTAAAAAACCATGCAATGATCCTTAAAAAATCACACCTTAGAAGTCAATAAAATCTATTAAAACCAAACTTGAATAAATAATTAAAACATGCACATTTGGGGATTTCAGGCCAATAGAACCCTGCCACTCCGACAATCGTATAGGCAGGGCAACACCAGTGGCCTGTACTACGAAGCTGGTTCAACCTAACCTGGATATGTTTGAGTTAGCCGGTTGGCCTAATCCAAAACATAGGCCTACGTGCTCTCGCTAAACGGTACTACGACGCGGGTTATCAAGTGGATCGCTCAAGCCAGCCGTGTCCTATCTAGTTAGGTGTGCGTTCACATGAAAGGGGTGGTATTTGGAGCATTCGACCAATCACAAACATGGAGAAGCATACTGACAGCGCAGCGTCATACTTCCTGAATGAAAAGTCAACTATAATATTAGACATATGAAGAAGTTAAACTTTAAACATCCATGACTTAAACACTTTATCCAGGATAAAAGCCACATAGCTGCACCTGCAAGGTGAATACAGCTGGTAAAAGAAAAAGTGTTTGAATGCATACATTAACAGGTTTATGCAACCTGATCTCACCAGAATGCGTGACTCCACCACGACTCCTTAACACCACATTGCGTGGTGGAGTCACGCATTCTGCTACATGTACGTGTCGGCACTACGCAAAAAACCCCAATGTAAAGTGAATGAGGCTCTTTTGTCGTGGTGCACACACGCATTTCTACAACGTCCCGCAGTGAGCTTTTATTCTATAAAACGTTTTTTAAATCTACTTTATAGCTTGTAGTAACTCACGGGAGGCTTCTTTTATTTTATTTGTATTCATAATAATTTTTATTTTTCGTCAGAATGTAAAAATTACATTAGTTACGAATTTTTGTTTTTCAAAAAACAGTGCATTGTGTGTAATACAACTGTGATTTTTATTAAATTAGTTAGTTTTTAAGGAAGGCCAGAGCTTCCGCTGTGTCAAATAGATTGTTCCCTTTAGTTAACGTTATTTAAAAAGATAATGATCATGTCCCCTTTATTGTATTACGAGCGTCCATTCCCATTGGATAACGGAGAATTTTACACCCGGAAGTAAGTATTCTCCTTACTGTCGATTGATTTTACAGTGATATCTGAACTACTCATCAACTCAAAAACACCAGATTATCCTTGTTAATTACACAACATTGGTTGGTTTAAATTGTGTACAATGCTTTTGTATTTTTCCCCTTCGATTCGGAGAAACGAATATTTTTTCGGAGTTTTTGGATGGCAGAAGACACTACACTACCCAGAATCCTCAGCTATCGTTTGGGACTACACCATGTGCTTAGCTTGACAAACCCCTTGATCAGTCCCTCAAGCTCTGTGATTGGTTGACCTCCAACTGCATTCCATATGAAAACAACGTTTCCTAAAGGATAAAATCATACTTTATTCAGCAGTGCTTGCTTTACTCTTTGAAAGTCATCACATGAATGCATTGTAATAAATGGTTTGGCTGCATTAAATATTACACATATATCGTAGTTCTTTATTTATCTACACAGAGATCGGGCATCAGAATAGACCGGAAACTATTATTTTACCGTTCTGTTTTAATTTCACAATAAAGTTAGTAGTAATAATCTGTTTTGATATTATTGTTTTTTATTAACTACTAGACTGCTGGGTCATATTAAGTGTTACAAATTTGTGTTACAAATATCAAAACAAGAACTAAATATATCCGTCGTAAACTAAACCAGAAACAGCAGTATATTTTATTTTGTTAACACTGTAAACTTGACAGTTTTTTAACCCAAACCACCTACTGGTTAAAGCACGTTATTACACGTTTAGAGTAATGCAATGCAGGTAGATTGTGTTGCTTTTTAATGACTGTTTAAAATGCCTTTTTCTTAATGTCTTTTATTATTATTAACTACTTGTTACTTGTTGCTAGGGACGCTGCTATCGATATTATTTCTGTTATGTTGTGTAACTGTTTAATGGTGTTATCTTTATTGCTACCCCCTTCCCCGTCAATGTACAGCGCAAACTTATTAGTTTAACAAAATCCGCATCTAAAATTGTGGCATAGATAGCCTACGTTATTTTCCCCTGTGCAATTCTCCATTTACTCAACAATAACACATAATTATCCCTGTGTTTATTTATTTGTTTGATTAATAAACACAAGTTGGAGTCCGTCAGGACCGAGGGTCGGAGCAGCTCATTTGCTTTAGAGAATATTACACTGGGAAGTAAGTATTCTCTCCGCTTCGCTTGACAAACCCCGTGATAGTCCTCAAGCTCTGTGATTGGAGAGTGTGCTCCGAGGGTTACGCCGAGCGGCGAACAGCACTTGAAATGGGATGGAACCACGGCAGACTGTCCAAAACTGGATTTGAATGGGTCCACCGCGTCCCCAGAACTACACATGCTGGCTATTGTGTTTCGCAACATGTTCTCTATCTATGGCACGTCTCTACTGGGAGTTGTAGTTTTAAAAGACGTTTTCGTATTTCCCATAATAAGAAGTTGCCAGTATTAACTGTGTACATCCCTGGAGGTTTAGGGGATAGGAAACACTCAAATTTAAAACATATAATTAATAAATGGGTGAAAATTGCTTGTGCCCATAATGGGCAGCATTAATATATATACCCACATGCCAGCTAAGGTCAGAAGAGCTTTATTTAACAGCTGGTCTTATGTTTGTGACCCCTCCTGTTGTTCATTGATAACATTACATTACATTACATTAATTGATAAGCCTGAAACATGCACTTGTCAAGGTTCAGAGGCACATTTTGCAAATATGGCAGTAGCCATCGATCAGCTTAAGATAAGATATACTTTATTGATCCCAAGTTGGAAACATTTGCGTTACATCAGCATGTGTAACAGTTGTAAATATGCAGTGGTGTTTATTTGTAAATCATTTAGTATAATCACACAAATTCTGTGTTTTATATTTAACAATTCTGTGTTCTTTATTTATTGATTGTTCAATACCCGACCAGGCCGGAAATGAAATATCTACATACATCTTATAAGAGTATAATACATTATGTATAATATCAGTTAAAATAAGTGCTTGACGGGGAAGGGGGTAGCAATAAAGATAACACCATTAAACAGTTACACAACATAACAGAAATAATATCGATAGCAGCGTCCCTAGCAACCACCTTGGTAACAATGAAAACGTTCTATGGACGCAATTTCCTGAAGTAATCTTCGTAATAACTAACTAAAGATCGTACATCCACTGCACACATAATCTGAAATAACAACTCATATTTCTCGCATCAAATGACATCAAAACGCATTTTAATGGCCAAACTAACTTTAAAATAGGCATTTTCTACCGAGAATAAAACGAAGTTCGGCCATGTTTTTTTTTCTGCAGGGAGAAATTTGAAGATCACGTGACAGACTCCAGCCATTGGAATGAATGGTGAAAAAAAACGGGGTTTGTCAAACAGAGCACATGGTGTAGTCCTAAACGATAGCTGGGGATTCTGGGTAGTGTAGTGTCTTCTGCCATCCTTTACTCCAAAAAAATATTTGTTTCTCCGAATCGAAGGGGAAAAATACAAAAGCATTGCACACAATTTAAACCAATCAATGTTGTGTAATTAACAAGGATAATCTGGTGTTTTTTAGTCGATGAGTAGTGCAGATATCACTGTAAAATCAATCGACAGTAAGGGGAATACTTACTTCCGGGTATACAATTCTCCGTTATCCAATGGGAATGAACGCTCACATTGCCTTTAAGGGCAGCCGACACAAACGAATGCCGTGCTTCCATGAGCGTCAAATCCCGCTGCAGATGGGAATACATTGCAATCAGTTGAAAGCAAGGGGCAAACTCTGGGGAATAGCCGGGACGCCAATACGGAAGTGCCACACACTGCAGTTCATATATTGGCCGATAGGCGATGGCTGCAGAAAGGAGACATTTCCATAGACCCCCATGTTAAAATGCCCAATTTTACAGCAGAAAAAAACATGTTTCTACCACTGGCTCCATACGTTTTATTTTCGATATAGTTAGATTCCACTTTCATGATTATGGATCTGTGAGTGAATTGTTTTCTAACACGACCCTTTTATTTATATTAGGTCTTAACGTTTTTGCATAAATTAGGGCGTGGTCACATTGAGTGACGGCTCTGTCAAGTGACTGCTGCTGCTAGCTTCTTGTCTCTCTGCTAGCTGCTCCGTGAAGCTACAGTGACTCTGGTCTGCCTGGTCAGTTCATCCAGGGAACACAACTTGAAGCCGGCCGTGGTTGTTTGTTCTTCATGCTTATATATCGGACTATTGTGACTCGCTCTGCGGTCAAAACAGACGGTGCATGAATGCGGTTTTGCGGTAAGTGAAATTCGAGTGCTTTATTTATGTGTTAATGATTTTAATCAGCTACGTAATGAATGTTAAGGCTTGGGTTAGCGTGTAGCGAGTGGTAGCTACATCGGTGCTAACGATGCTAATCGTAGCCTCCAAGTTAAAATAATAGACTGTGTATATAAAGGTTAAAACGAAATAGACGTTAAGTGGGATAATATTGTTGAACAAACGGCTTCTGTTTGAGGTTGATAAAATAAGGTCATCCTTGTAACGTTGAGAGATATTTTATTATGTAGGTAGGAACTGTATGCATTGCTAAGGTTCATTTAAATTGGCTATGCTCAAGTATGTAGACAAGTTCACGTCGAAGTAGTGTATGTGAAATCAACCTCACAATAAGATGTGTATATTACAATTATTAATGTCATATTTCAAGACGATTACTTAGATATTACAATATGGTTGGTTGAGCTGGAGTTCATTATTGAGCTTACACGTTAACGTCACAGTCATCTGAAGAACGAACCCAAACCTTGTTGTTTTTATTAATTGCATTACCAAATGGGTATCAAATAAACAGTAAGCATTGGTAACACAACTTCCAAAGTTACAGTAAAATAAAAAGGCCCCTGACTCGGACAATACACAATCCAACATGTTCAACAGAAGAGAATCAGTTATATTGTTTGTACACATGGTACTTTACATATATATCTGTTTGTTTAAGGTGTCCAGGTGATGCAGACAGGCTGGACCAGAGAGTGAGAGACAGAACTGGACTCCTCACAGCAGTGAACTTCAGCTCAGGTACAAAGACTCTTTTTTTCATACTGTACAAAGAATCAAGAAAGATATTGGTTTAAATAAATGAAGTATTGACTTGAATACACTGATATACATTCCATTAAACAATACTAAATACTAGATCACCTACACATCAGTTAAGTTGAGGGTTTTTTCCATGCAAAAAGGTACATTTAGATGTTAACAAGCACTATGATTTTGTCAGCTTTCTAATTTAATGTATTGAAGGCAAAGATATTTAACACATAGTGAGAACTGCTACTATTTATCTCTCAATATTGTCTGTAAAAAACGTGGTAAAAGTTATTCTTTCAGTGAGACAACAGAGCAAGTTTCTACAGTTGCACTACGTTTTGATAACAGTTAAATATTATTTTGATAATAACATATATTTCAATGTTGATGAACTTCATACTGTTCATTCATAATCTGATTGTCTTTATAGCTCACTGTTGAAATAAAAAAAAAACATTACAATTACAAAATAATTATATCTACAGCCCCTAAACACACAAACACACCGCTTTCATAAATAACACACTTGTTCTGCAATAATGTTTTATGTTTCCTCTAATTTTTGTTAGGAAAGGACATGCCTGAAAGACACGACATTTCCTCCTACTCTGAGGGTCAGAAGAACATCCAAGAGGAACATTAAAAGCTGATGTTATGATATTTTAAGACCAGTACACTAAGAAACTACTTTTATTGTAAAAACAGTCAGTTGATCGAATGCACCTATTTCCACATCTACACTCCATCCGCTGATTATTTATATTTGCCTCACTTTATGAGCTTCACATCACTTGTGCTTTGTACCGCAGAGTTTGCAACGTCACAAATAAATGGGGCCAATCTTCAGTCAGATGTGAATGTGTAATCTAACATTTTCAGTAAGAATAATGGACAAAAGGAGTGCAAATACAAATACAATTTATTGAAATGTGAACCAAAAGTTAATCAAATGTTTTAAATAAAAAGCACATATGGACAGAAGGTGTAAACCTATTAAATGTATAAGTAAACACATTTTGTCAAATAAAGTGACCGACTAGGCCTGTGCAGTTGGTATCAGCTTTGCCCAGCATGGGCTCCTCCATCAGCCCTGGTCCTCCTCGCAGAGGAAAGACCCTCAGTCCTCTCCAAACCAACAGACAGGACGTCCATCACACGGAGGTTTCTCCCTGAAGTCTCTGCAGCTCTCTGGACACCATGCTGTCTCAATCCGTCCACACTGAATATGAGATTGGGGAAAATGAAAATAATAAATGCTTTAGACAATAAGAAACATAAAGTTGACTGTTGAGTTGCTCAGTTTTTTTAGATTGTCAATACTATTACTGTATAACTAATATCTCACGTTAAGAGGCACATTCAAATAAAGATTGGTCTTTAAATACATGTTGTCTTTTTAATTGTTTGTCTAAAGTCAAGGATCTAGAACTGGTACTTAGTTTTAATGATACAGTCTGGTTATTATGCTGTTTGGAGGAGGCCTCACAGGTAAGAGCACTAACTAGCTACCATCACATGTACCTTAGCTTGACTTAAATGTATTAAACGTATAGTTAAGTGATATCAAATACAAATCACTACTGTAATGGCATGCAAACATATTAATATTTGCTTGATTCCAGTGTTGAATTTAGCACAATTGCATACAAACATTAAGGGGTTTTAAGATTCTGAAGTATTGTGCTAAAAACTCAATAACTTAGATTATTATTTATAGTTTTGCTGAATAGTTTAATGTCCGCTTACCTTAGAAACGTAAAATGCGACGGCAGTGTGCAGATGGGGAGCATGTTAGCTTAGCTTGGTAGCTTCAGCTAGCTCTGGATCTTCCAGCTCGGTGGCAGCAGGTCCCGCCTCGGCTCCGCCTCTTTGCCCTTATTTGGAGCAGGCGGGAGTTGAACTCTGACGTCACTGTCGAGCCGTTAGTGGCCGACTCCGCCTACTAAGGGCTTCTCTGGCAACTCTGCTGAATCCTATGGGTCACGTCACGGACCCTACGTCCATTTATATATACAGTCTATGGTTGAAAGCTATTTGCGTCCCTTTATGAAGCTGAAGGAGCCTAGGAGCGTCACAAACTGCACGCCACGGGACCCTGACCAAACATCGCTCCTGGACGATTATGGAGTGAGAGTGTGTTGTATCGGGCGTACACACGGAGCCGCAAGCGTGGCGTCTCCAGACTTACCCACTTTGGGAGCCGGTTTCAAAGTTTATCGGTTTCGGGCTCCGGAAACGCGGCTCCGTTTCGGCTTCGTGTGGATGAACCGTCTATACCAGGGATATTCAACTAAAATTCAACGTGGTCCAGTTAGAGAGAATCTCCCCATGCAAAGGTCTGGAACATCAAAATGTCTAACTTGCTTTATGAATTAGTGTGATATATTGAAGTAGCCTGTAGCTTTATCAACAGCTGCATGTAATCAACAACTGACTGCCGATCAAATAAAGAAAGTACAATTTAAAAAAAACTACTTATTTTCAATTAACATTGAACTATACAGATATACAGTAAATACTGTGGATATGTGTAATGTTCCTCTCGGGCTGCATTTAAAAATAAAATAGAGAAAATAAATAAAATAGTTTTTGAAAATGTGTGCATCTTAAAAGTGCTTAATTTTAGATAAATAAATAAAGTGTAGCAGCAGCTTGAGTTTCCCTTTTTCGTTGTTAACCGTTTCACATCATGACCTAACAGTTTCAGCCGATTATAGAACAATATCAGTCTTTACACCTCATAACAATTGAACAGTTTTAAAGTTTCTCTTTCTTTCCCTCTTATATTGCAGTCCATCACTCACTTTTTTTTAATTCAGTGCGAGAATTGAGCTTGAGCTTGTCCTGCCAGGAGTTTAAATCTGGGCTGAAATGGTGTCAGGGCCATTCTCATACACACATGCAGGTGCTCATTGGTTAGCCTCGGTTAACCTGCCCTGGAGCAATATTTAGTTTTAATTTTGATCCTGGTGGACTGATCATATTGGGCTCTGAGACTGCTTATTTTTTGTGACCTCAGTTCTGACTTGAGAGGGAATGTTTGGTCAAACACTTTGTGTTTTGTCTCAGTGGCGTTTTGGCACTTTTAATGAGCGCCACGGTCTCTGAACAAATTAGACACACTGGTTCTGCACTCCCAGTGGGCAGGATGAACATGAATGAGTCTGTCCACTCAGGGTTTAAAAGCTCTGTTCTCACTGTCCACTTTCCTCTTCTTGGAGAGCGCCATGTGTAATTATGTGTCTCTCCCTGTCTGCCGCTAACACGCCTGTTCACACTCCTCTCAGTCTTCTCTCCCTGTATCGCTAATTATTCTCCTCACTCACTTTCCTCTCTGCTTCTTTCTGCCGCGCTCTCGTCTCTTCTTCTGTGTTTCTCTCCCTGTATCACTCACTCGTCTCTTTCGCCCCCTGTCAGTGGCGTTTAAAATGGAATCACCCCGTCAACATTGAAATGCCCTATTAATGTATTGATTATAGGTTGTGTGCCCTGATGAACCTGGGGGCTGTGTTGTCTGGAACCTTGTGTTCCTGGTAGGGTCTCCCATGGCAAATTGGTCTCAGGCAAGGGGCCAGACTAAGATTGGTTCAAAAGACCTCATGAAAGACGACACAGGAAGTGAGGATACCCGGCCCGGAGGAAGCCCGGGGTCCCCTTCTGGAGCCAGGCCCAGAAGGAGGACTCGTCGGCGAGCGTCTGGTGGCCGGGCTTGCCACGGAGCCCGGCCGGGCACATCCCGAAAAGGCAACGTGGGCAACACCTCCGCTTCTCCGTCCTGTGGGCCCACCACCTACGGGAAACAGCGATGGTGCGCTGCCAGAAGGGTGGCAGTGAAAGCAGAGGGTCTCGACGGACTAGATCCGGGCGACAGAAGCTGGCTTTGGTGAAGTGGAACGTCACCTTTCTGGGGGGGAAGGAGCCGGAGCTTGTGCGGGAGGTGGAGCGTTACCAGTTGGATCTGGTTGTGCTCACCTCTACGCACAGCGTCGGTTCTGGAACCTTATTTCTGGATAGGGTTGGACTCTATTCATCTCCGGAGTTGCTCAAGGTGTGAGGCGCTGGGCGGGTGTGGGGATACTCACAAGTCCCCGGTTGGGTGCTTCGTTGTTGGAGTTTACCCCAGTGGACGAGAGGGTCGCCTCCCTACGCCTGCGGGTTATGGGGGGGAAAACTCTGACTGTTGTGTGTGCTTATCTTGTTAAGCCCCGAGCCTGTTTTTCAGGTCTCAGGCTCGAAAATGACATTCCCAGAACAAATGACCATATCTTCCCTTCTAAAAGGGTTAAATTAATATATTTTTTCTCAAAGCAAGGTTACACCTGTGAGTTGGATGTAGAAGTGTCAGAATCAATATAGATGTTTTTATTTTAAAGTAAATTCAGATTGAACAGAGTAAAACATTTTAAATTATAGTGTCCGTCCAAAAAAAAAAAAAATACTTATAGTGAAAACCACCCTTGAATGATGGGATGGTAGACTAAAAGCTTTAGGAATTCAAACTACAACATATAATAAGTACCCTGTATCAATATTGATGCAAAACAAGTGAAATTTGACCTTTTTAGAGAGATTTAGCAAAAAAAACCCACTTCTGGGGTCCTTTGGGTGGATTTTCCATATCTCTGGCCTCCCTTGGTCGATTTTGCTGATTGACATCTCTTTCTAACCGTCAGAGCCAATGGAATCAGGGGAACTCCCACATACTCCTTATTTGGTAATGTGTGTGTGTGAGACTGCCGCATAGCCAAGACCGGAAGCTGCAATAACTCTGGTGGCTACCATTAGCAGCTAACTTTTACTCTCCGATTTTTACATAAAAATGGAATTATGGATCATAAATAAAAAAAAGTATTACCCAGAAACATTATCAACCTATGGATTAACCGATTCAGCGATTTTCGTTTTAATGTCATTGAACCAGTCTTTTGATCAGATTGACAGCTACGGTGAGACGATCTCCCGTAAAAGCTCCGTAAAGGTACGTGTCGTGATGTCTGTGTTTGCTTCCCCTGTCAAGAGTTCGGATCACTCAGTGATGATATATATACCCAAATAATCTGTGGAACCTCAGCTTTAATCGGATATCTTGTATGTGCAGCTACGATAAGTAATAAGGGTATCTTTTATCTTGAGTTCTGTGCCAAAGTGCGTTAGCATTTTTCGCTCATGGGTCATTTAGATGCTTCTTATGAGACTTGTGTTTTCTTTTGGTAAAAATGGTTTATATTGTCAGTTAGCTGAGATTATTCCCGTTAATCTGGTATAACACATTAATAGGTTCTTAAATATTAAGATTCCCTGAGACACAGTGTCGTGAAAAAATAAATAAAAGTACCCGCCGGCGGCGACCTTGGGGCTTAAGAGGTTAAGCACAGCAGTTCAGAGTATACGGCCTTCTTGGAGACCCTGGAAAGAGTCCTGTATGGGGCTCCTGAAGGGGACTCTTTAATCTTGCTGGGAGACTTCAACGAGCATGTGGGCAATGATGGAGGCACTTGGAGGGGCGTGATTGGGAGGAACGGCCCCCCTGATCTGAACCGGAGTGGTGGTTTGTTACTGGACTCCTGTGCTAGTCATGGATTGGCCATAACAAACACCATGTTCAAACATGAGGATGCTCATAAGTGTACGTGGTACCAGAACACCCTAGGCAGAAGGTCCATGATCGATTTCGTTATCGTATCATCGGACCTGAGGCTGTATGTTTTGGACAGTCGGGTAAAGAGAGGGGCGGAGTTGTCAACTGATCACCATCTGGTGGTGAGTTGGGTCGAGTGGCGGGGAAAGCCTCTGGATAGACCTGGTAAGCCCCAACGTGTAGTTCGGGTGAACTGGGAACGTCTGGAGGAGGCCCAAGTTCAGGAGGCCTTCAACTCACTCCTCCGGTGGGGCTTTTCGGGCATTCCTGTGGAGGTTGGGGACATTGAACCAGAGTGGTCGGTGTTAAAAGCCTCTATTGTCGAAGCCACGGCGGGGAGCTGTGGTCTCAAGGTCTTAGGTGCCTCAAGGGGCGTTAACCCTCTAACCTCCTGGTGGACACCGGTGGTCAGGGAAGCCGTCCGACTGAAGAAGGAGGCCTTCAGGGATTTGTTATCCCGGGGGACTCCCGAGGCAGTTGCAAGGTACCGACAGGCCCGAAGGGCAGCAGCCTCAGCCGTGGCCGAGGCAAAGCAGCGGGTGTGGGAGAAGTTCGGAGAAGACATGGAAAAGGACTTTCGGGCGGCACCAAAGTTGTTCTGGAAAACTGTCCGACACCTCAGGAGGGGGAAGCAGGGAACCATCCAAGCTGTGTACAGTAAGGATGGGACGTTGTTGACCTCAACTGATGGAGTGTTAGGGCGTTGGAAGGAACACTTTGAGGAACTCCTGAACCCGACAACTCCGCCCTCTATGTTAGAGGCAGAGCTAGAGTATGACGGGGGATCAACACCAATCTCCCGGGGGGAGGTCACTGAGGTCGTCAAACAACTCCACAGTGGCAAAGCCCCGGGGGTGGATGAGATCCGCCCAGAAATGCTGACGGCTCTGGGTGTTGAGGGACTGTCATGGTTGACACGTCTCATCAACGTTGCGTGGAAGTCGGAAACAGTACCGAAGGAGTGGCAGACCGGGGTGGTGGTTCCCCTTTTCAAAAAGGGGGATCAGAGGGTGTGTGCCAATTACAGAGGCATCACACTACTCAGCCTCCCCGGGAAAATGTACTCTAAGGTACTCAAAAGGAGGGTCAGGCCGATTGTCGAACCTCAGATTGAGGAGGAACAATGCGGATTCCGTCCTGGTCGTGGAACGACGGATAACCTTTTTACTCTCGCAAGGATCCTGGAGGGGGCCTGGGAGTACGCTTATCCGGTCTGCATGTGTTTTGTAGACTTGGAGAAGGCGATGAGGGTTGGCCTCCGCCAGGGCTGTCACCAATCCTGTTTGTAATATACATGGATCGGATTTCGAGGCGTAGTCGAGGGGGAGGGGGTCTGCAGTTCGGTGGACTAAGGATTGCACCACTGCTTTTTGCAGATGATGTGGTTCTAATGGCTTCATCGGTCTGCGACCTTCAGCACTCACTGGATCGGTTCGCAACCGAGTGTGAAGCGGCTGGGATGAGGATCAGCACCTCCAAATCTGAGGCCATGGTTCTCAGCAGGAAACCGATGGACTGTCCACTCCAAGTAGGGAATGAGTCCTTACCCCAAGTGAAGAAGTTCAAGTATCTCGGGGTCTTGTTCTCGAGTGAGGGAACAATGGAGCGTGAGATGGGCCGGAGAATCGGAGCAGCGGGAACGGTACTGCAGTCGCTTTACCGCACGACGAAAAGAGAGCTGAGCCAGAAGGCAAAGCTCTCTGTCTACCGGGCCATTTTCGTTCCTACCCTCACCTATGGTCATGAAGGATGGGTCATGACCGAAAGAACGAGATCGCGGATACAAGCGGCCGAGATGGGTTTTCTCCGCAGGGTGGCTGGTGTCTCCCTTAGGGATAAGGTGAGAAGTTCAGTCATCCGGGAGGGTTGAACCGCTCCTCCTTCGCGTCGAAAGGAGCCAGTTGAGGTGGTTCGGGCACCTAGTAAGGATGCCACATGGGCGCCTCCCTAGGGAAGTGTTCCAGGCACGTCCAGCTGGGAAGACACCAAGGGGTAGACCTAGGACCAGGTCGAGGGATTATATATCTTCGCTGGCCTGGGAGCACCTTGGGATCCCCCAGTCAGAGCTGGTTGATGTGGCCAGGGAAAATAAAGTTTGGGGCTCTCTGCTGGAACTGCTACCCCCGCGACCCGACCACGGATAAGCGGGAGAAGATGGATGGATTATAGGTCCGGGTCCGTATAGGGCGGCGTCTGGTTCCGGATCCGGACCGCGGTCCGCCTGTTGCCGACCCCTGGTCTATACGATAAAGAACTTTAGCGGATACAACTGAAATCGTGGGGCGTCCACACGGAGACGAAATCTATCCTCTGAAACAAAAACCCTCACTATCTGAACTACTAAGAATGGGACAAAGCAACACACAGGAGTGGCAACAATCCACTAACCTAGTGCGTCTAACAGATATTACCTACGTGATGAAGTGTAAAGCAAGGGTACCCCAAACTTACCTAGCTCCTCCACCTCCCACCACACACACATTCAACAATGCTCAGAAAACAAGATCCACAGTAGAATCAGCAACTAACAAACAATCATACAGAGGCTCTTCAGTCAGCATCAGGCCCAGGGTGGTTGAGAGAGAGTGGGTGCCTCCTTCAGGACCGGCCCTGGCTGCTGATAGGCCAGCTGAGGGTGAGGGGATCCAGGGGTACTGATCAGCTGCTGATTAGCTGCAGTGAAAATAAGGGAAAAAAGAACGGGAGGGAAAGAAAAACAAAACAAGTACAGCCTGCCTGGCACGTAACAATCTGCATGAGTGGTGCAGTGTAAGTTTATAGATAACAGAGCAGTGCAGTCAGGTGTACCATTTTATTTTTTATAATTATAAGATGTATTTTACATTTTAAAGACATACCAACATATTATAATATCATTTCAATTCAATATGCTTTTATTTAGGAACAAAGAAAAATATTGCCAAAGCACCAACTAATAATGGGATTCAAAATAATAAGGTGTCATTCATAAAATCAAGTTATGTTATGAGAGGGGCAATACAGGAAATACATTAAATAAAACAGACAGTTTTCAAGATTTCTGGCACATTTTCAACATTTTTAGCTCAGTATAAAGTCATAATAGTCAAAAATGTAATAAAAACATTATTGGTAGTGGTTTCAGTTACAAAATGTGTGTCAGTAAATGTTATAAATTACAGTATTGAAAACAAAACACCTTAAAGGCAGTGTTAACACTTTAACATATATATTTTGAAATCCCAAGTGCACAATTCTGAGCACTTAATTGTGTTGAACACAATAATAATCATGGATTAATCATGATTAATCACATGGTATAATACTTGTATTTGGGGGGGAAATAAAAACGATCTCATGTGTTGTTGTAAAAAGGAAATGCATGACAAACTGAAAAGAGAAATCAGAGGGTTTTTACTTTATTATAACATGATTATTGCTGAGCTATCATTCTGCGAACAGTCTCTTCCTACAACGCAGACTCTGTCCATTATCTCACACTTTTGCAACTTCAAGAAACTGGAGTGTGGTGTGGAAAACAGCCTTTCCTCTGTTTTCACACATAAAGAACGAGTGCAGAACATTTGTCATGGAATAGGTTTGATGTTACAGAGAGGTACTGATGGTCAAATGTGGATGATTTTAAAAGTTAAGATTTCCAGATAGTGTTTTTGTTTTGTTACCCTCCCATAAATGACACATTATGCAAAGACTAAAGCATTGTCACCGACTTAACAGTTGTGTTCTTATGAAGAGAGCTTGGAATTGTCACCGCACTGTGCTCAAATTTAAAGCTATTTCAACTTTGACCGGCACAAGCTAGCAGACATGGTTACCGTAGAAACTAATCTTATCTAGCTGGTTTCACCGCAAGGCTTTGCGCCCAACCTCGCGGTGAGCAAAGACAAAATTGCATATCACATAAATCATATTATTTCTCTATTCAGTAATGGATTCTGTGCAAAATATTTACAGGTTATTAAATAAATACTCAAAGTATTGCGGTTAATTTGAAAAGGAATCCAACTTCTATATAACCAACGTTAATATCTAGGTCGTCTTCGATACCGAGTTCCGATGCTGATAAGGCTCCGGAAAGCGGCCGCCCTACCTTTAGGACTAAACCCCCCAGAATCTACACGCAAGATCACGTAATCTGTTTAGGGGGGCACTAACAGCGTGGCCTCTAACACCAGCTGCCCGTCGTATCACTTATTTCAGGCACTAAAGCGTTGGATGTCCGACCGCCAGGATAGCAAAACAGAGTGTGTAGTGCAGTAGGTGTTGGTGGGCTGGTAGAACCCCAGAGCAGTATCAAAACTGCCCCTGGAGGAGAAACCCCGTGTCGTTGGGAGACTGCCTGGTCAACACAGTCTCACTCCCTGATAGTCCAATAGCGACGCTTGGTCAGGGTCCTTTGGCATGCAGTTGTGATGCGCCGAGTCTCCTTCAGCTTCATAAACGGACGCAAAGAGTTTCAACCGGTATTTGACGCTCAGGGAAGCACCGTATCGGTCCATGTCGGTGGCAGTTAAAGGCAATGTGAGCGTCCATTCCCATTGGATAACGGAGGATTTAACACCCGGAATTAAGTGTTCTCCTTACTGTCGATTGATTTTACAGTGATATCTGCACTACTCATCAACTCAAAAACACCAGATTATCCTTGTTAATTACACAACATTGATTGGTTTAAATTGTGTACAATGCTTTTGTATATTTCCCCTTCGATTCGGAGTTTAGGATGGCCGAAGACACTACACTACCCAGAATCCTCAGCTATCGTTCCGCTTTGCTCAACACACCCCGTGATTAGTCCTCAAGCTCTGTGATTGGTTGACCTCCAACTGCATTCCATATGAAAAAACACGTTTCGTAAAAGATAAAATCATACTTTATTCAGCAGTGCTTGCTTTACTCTTTGAAAGTCATCACATGAATGCATTATAATAAATGGTTTGGCTGCATTAAATATTACACATTTGTCGTAGTTCTTATTTATCTACAGAGATCGGGCCTTAAAATAGACCGGAAACTAGGTAGGACACGTTCGATTCCTGTTTTGGATAGTGTGCCGTCGATGGGTTTCATTCCATTTCAAAGAGTTGTTTGATGCTCGGCGTACACACTGCCACTCCAACATCCAATCACAGAGCTTGAGGACTAATCACGGGGTTGGTCAGGCAAAGCACATGGTGTAGTCCCAAACGATAGCTGAGGATTCTGGGTAGTGTAGTGTCTTCTGCCATCCTAAACTCCGAAAAAATATTTGTTTCTCCGAATCGAAGGAGAAAAATACAAAAGCATTGTACACAATTTAAACCAATCAATGTTGTGTAATTAACAAGGATAATCTGGTGTTTTTAAGTTGATGAGTAGTGCAGATATCACTGTAAAATCAATCGACCGTAAGGAGAATACTTACATCCGGGTGTAAAATCCTCCGTTATCCAATGGGAATGGACGCTCACATTGCCTTTAACTGCCGCCAACATGGACCGATGCGGTGCTTCCCTGAGCATCAAATACCGCCGTCGATGGGAATACATTGCAATCAGTTGAAACTCTTTGCGTCCGTTTATGAAGCTGAAGGACCCTGACCAACCGTCGCTCCTGGACATTCAGGGAGTGAGACTGTTGGCCTGGTAATTAGGGCAGCTTCAGGACCCACAATCCCTAACCCCCTCTTTTGATCCCCAGTTATACCAATTAAAACAATGCAAATGTAATATCAAACATAGCCAGTCAAACACTGATATCACAGCAGTGATATTATCACATCAGCAGAGCACATGTCATAGTTCAGCATCAATCAAAACCACATCAACTACAGTAACCAATATGAAACTACAGTTTAATCTTAGCAGGTTTTCTATTTCCCTTAAACAATTTAAAGTCCAAATTATCAACCATGTCAGCCTTTTCCAAGGAAGGGTGTTCTTACCTCACACTAAGACCAAGCAGATACCTTCAGAGACCACCAGAGAGACCAGGAATTGGGTCGAAATGTACAATGTACAAACCGGTTTTATTACGTTTTTAACAAAAATTGAGGATTTACAATATCATAAAAATAACAAAAGTAAGATACAAAAGTTTTACAAGGACACAAGGTCAAAGTATAACAGCAACAGGTTCCCAAGTGAACCCCCGTCAAGCCTCTAAAGGAGCCCAAGCCAAGACCCAAAATCAAGCCTCAAAAAAGTTTGGAGAGCTTGGAGGGACTTTTTGAAGTGAGAAGGAGGTCCCATAGGTTAAATTCTTACTTAATGAATCAATTAAAAATGTATAGTTACAATTAAAACAATGAAGACTATAGTAATGATATACAATTTTAACAAACGGGAATATGAACATTTTTATGAAAGCAAAACCTATTTTCAATGTCATGTTTAGAATTGAGTTTTTCTTTTAACAAAATGTAACAAATATGCAAACTTTATACTTTAATTTATTAACAGAAACAAACTTAACACAACTGTCACTATTGTCTCTAAGATGTGTTGCTCCTGGATGTTGGACCTAAAATCATCAAGTCTGTACACAGTTCACTTTCATCCTGTGTGCATTGTTGTCCTCAATCATAACCGTTGTCAAGGTGTCAAAAACCACAACACCTTCCTAGAATTGTGGTTGGAACTTTTATGCTTTGCTTGCACCTTCTAAAAACGCATAATGTGCATTGGTCATACTGGACATACTGTACATCCTTTCCATCAAACCAAATTATAACCAATTTAACATTTATTTATCAATGGTAAGCTTAATAGAGATAGGTGAGGTAAAAGTGAGGTCTGTCATGGCCACTTAATGAATTGTTGACACATCTGCTGTTTAAGGCCTAAATACTGCAATAAACCACTGTACACTTAAGGACACTTTTAAAGGAGAGCAATGGTCCTGTAGAAGCTAGCAGGTGACCCAGCGCTGAGCCACTAATCCGTTTTTTTTGTGTGCGAAGTGAAACAATTCTAAGCTTTATATAAAATGTATGACAGTTAAAGGTGGCGTAGGTAATTTTGGAGAAACCAGCTCGAGTGAGCTAGAATTTGAAAATACACAACCGGAAAAAATCTGCCACTTCCTTATAGAGCCCCTCCTCCAACACACACGAACGTGCACATGACCAATGAGGGCACGAGATAAGTTTGTGCACAGATGGAAGGCTGACTGGCAGGTAGGCCATCCAGTTACTTTAGCCGGGCCGGCTAAAATGATTGGTCGTGCTTTTTACAGTAATACGGCTTCCATAGATTACATTTTTTAATTGATTTTTTGTCAAAGCACTTAAGATATTCATTGCTATCGGGATGTTAAGAGCATTCCATGGAATATAACAAAAAGTGTATCTCGAGCCGGTTTCTCAAACTTACCTACCCCACCTTTAAGGAGGGGCGGGACAAATCCTACAAAGAACTAGTCTCTGTTCAACTTCAGCATAAATATGAAGTATACGCACATTATCAATAATGATTGTCATGAGTCATTAACAGTAATCAGTGGACATTAGTGGACGCAGTAATATAAATATATAAGCATTTACCATTTTTTTCTTTAAAGAATATTTAAATAGATTTATGTTGCTCTTATCTGAACCTTCTAATCCATCTTTGGCGCATGACATTCAGTTTTGTGTTGCAGTTTCACTGACTGCCGCTGCTCTCAGTAACACACTTATGTTTTTTCACGCGGTACTGTCGAGTGAAGTTTTTTCCACAAACAGGGCAACTGAAAGACTTCTCCCCTGTATGGAGTGTCATGTGCTGCGTCAGGTGTCCCTGTTGTAGGAATCTTTTATCACAAACGGAGCAGCTGAACGGTTTCTCTCCTGTGTGGATCCTCATGTGTTTCAACAGGGTCTGACTCAGAGAGAAACGTGTGTCGCACACCGAGCAGCTGTAAGGTTTCTCTCCGGTGTGAACTCTCATGTGTCGGTCCAGAACTCCGCTGCGGATAAAGCTTTTAGGGCAGAGAGAGCAGCTGTATGGTTTCTCTCCTGTGTGGGTTCTCATGTGCGAGCTCAGACCCGTGCTCTGACTGAATCTATTCCCGCAAACTGAGCAGCTGAAGGGTTTCTCTCCGGTGTGAATCCTCATATGTCTTACAGCGTCTGATTTGAAGCCAAATTGTTTCTTACAGACTGAACATCCAAAGGCTTTTTCCCCTGAGGCACTTATCTTATTTGTGACAAAACATGCAACCTGTGACGGTTTTGGAACACAATCGGAGCAAACGAATGGAGGAATTTTTGCCAACACACAGTCCTTGGATTCAAATGTTTTACCACATTTAGAGCAGTTCAAAGACTTCCTACCAGTGTTAACTTCTTTATTACTCTTGGGAACACTATTGTTCTTGATCTTTTTTAGATCTGGCTGAGGTTTCCCTGGCTCCTGCCAGTCTTCATCACTGTTGTCAGTCTCAGGCTCACTAGAGTCTGAAGTTCTGTCGTCCACAGCTGGTGGACTGAGGGATACACCTGCCTGGATCGGAGTTAATGTCACAGTGTCAGCTTGTTCATCTGCAAGGTTGTAATCATGAGCTGGCTGTGAAAAGCCAACAGGATCCAAGCTTCTGGTTGGTTCTGATCCTCTGCAGTCCTCTCTATCCCTCTCTTTCTCCATCTGTGGGGCTGAGCTGCTGTTTTCTTCTTGTCTCTGATGAAGCTGTGGCTCAGCTTTCTCTTCATCATCTTCGCTCTTCACAGCGACAAGTTGCCCGTGTTCCTCTTTAATGTGGGGGGACTGATGAACATCTCCAGATAATACTGAAACAAGAAACACATTAAGGCAGTCATTAATTACAGGAATTGTAATGATGCTGCGTTACATTCTTGCTAAATGTTATAGTTTTTAAATAAAGCCCCTTGCTAATGCTAATGTTGAACATTTTAAAAGTTATAGGGAATAGTTAAGTAAGGGATAATGTGTGAAGAGGCGGTCACTGATGAGAAAAGATCACCAACAAAGGAGAATCCTGCTACAGGCTAAAACAAAGTAAATAAAGCAGAACATTCTACACACTAACATGTGTGACTTCCTGTCATTGTTCTCTGCCGTCTCCAAAACTTCATGAAGGACAGCCAAATCCTATTTGAGCACAGCTCTGATTATGTGTCCTGCTACGTTCTCAAATATAGAGATTATCTCCTTTTCCTGTTTTATATTATATAAAAGAAATGTATTGAAATGTCTTCGGGCTTTGTACTGACAAAACAAGACATTTGCATCGACTTTGAACTTCACTATTATCTGACCTTTTAACCTGTTAAACCCGGTGCCCTCTGCAACATCTTGCAAGAAACAGCGTCTGAGGGCTTCTTAACATTTAACAAACTATGAATGTGTCATACCCACTTAACGGGAAGAAACTCAGCTACCTGACGATATTAACCATTTCTACCGAAACAAAACACAAGTCTAACGCAGAGCCACTGAATTAGCACTACGCACATAACTCCCGGTAGATATATTTTATACTTCATCGGATCTGCACAAACAAGATATCATCTGAAAGCTGAGATTCCACAGATTCCAATGGTATAAGTATCATCACTGTGCGACCAAAACTTGCGGCAGCGAAAGCTCTATTACCGTCCATACAACTGTTAAGAAAGAGGTAACCACTAGACGTCACTTAACTGAAAATGCAGAGGAAATGTTTGCCCAGATTTTTACTCCCTCACTTGCCCATGCTAACTTCTCAGTAAATGAGCTAGTTGATCATTTTAATTCTAAAATAACAAATGTCATGGATACCATCGCTCCCATTAAAATAAAGGAAGTATCTGGCAAGAAAATATCTCCATGTAGAAAAGCTATGAATGTGAGAACAGCAAAAATTGAGTGCAGAAAAGCTGAACGCAGGTGGAGAAAAACAAATCTCCAAGTTTACTTGGAAATATATAAAGAGAAACTCGGTTTCTATAATCAGGAAATAAAAAAGGCACGATAGTCTTTCTTTTCTGAGAACTAGCAGGCTCCCGTGAGCGGGAGCGCGCTCGTTCACTACAGACTTTAGCGCCACCTAACCATTCGCCAAAATGTTTTTAATACCAGCGGTAACCGGCCAAGTGCCGGGCAAAAAAGAATCTTCAAATAAAAGAATGTCACCGCGAAAACAGTTGTTTGTTTTTCCTCCAACAACGACAACCGCCTCATGAAACGCTATGTTGTGGCATTAATAAATGAAACAATTTAACAAAATTGATAGTCAAAATACCAATACCATAGGACCATTTTTTTTTTTTTTAAGCAATAGTTTTAGTGGCCCGACAAGTGGAAAGTACGTTATGCTGGCCCGGGGTGTCTAAATAGTGCTTCCGGGCCAGCGGGCCATTTATAATGTTGAGCCCTGCATTGTAATTCACCATAAGCAATTGTTGACTGTAACGTCTATGCCAACCAACTGTAATTTGTAATGTATTTTACCATACTTCAACGGTCAAGTTCTGGCAACCACAGCAGCCCAAATGTTAACGTAAATGTCAAGTTTTCTTTTTACAGTGTACTTATATCTGTACATTTCTTTTCATTTTGCTTCAAGAAGGGGCTTCAACAGACAGAAATGCAGGCCAGATTGGGAAAGGCTGGACGCTACACAACGGGAAACATTATGGACATGAACAAGGAAAAACAAAAAACACTTTCTTTGTTGCCTTTTTCTTATCATACATAGTGTTACTGTTTTTGTTACCATTTAAATATTGAATTATATTTATTACTTTTTTTTTTCAATCAAATGCACCTGTTTTAGATAATATATTTATTTTGATGTGTAGGTTGACTTGTAGGACGACGCTGAAGTTGGCTTCCGATTCAGAGCTTCCGATTCAGCGGTTAAGGGGAAAGTTAAGGGACATTTAATTGACAGCGCTAAGCGTACAATCCTCCGTGTTTGTACCTCTTAAATCGCTGCATAGCCGATTTATTTGGACTGGATTATCACAGAGAGTCTAAACATTCTTTATAACACAGTTTGAGATTTGTGAAACCTTTATTCTATTTGTGAAAATACAAAAAAAGGGAGATTTCAGTGCTTTTTTTCGCATCTAGACCACATTAGACCAGGTCCTGATCTAAAACCCTAAAAAAAAATTAAAATGTTTTTTGTGACCAGTTAGACTCGTTAAGGCCATTGTTTCCCTTTATTATGCTATACTCTGCTATGACAAGTGCAACTACAGAAGTGGATTGGAGTCTTTCGGAGCCTGTCACAGTTCCAGATCATACCAGTGTAAAGCTATATGTACATTAGTAATCATAGTTTTTCTATGTCAAAAAAGTATAAACAGCATGCAACAATATCAATACTTACTAAACATGCTCATGTCTTTATTATATTTGTGTTGCAAAGGTCATGCCACAGTCTGACAAGCATAAATTGTTTAAGAATTAAAAATGCAGCCCCCACTTCAATCATTAAAGCATTCCAAATATATATCATGTGCAGTGCTCATTAGTAGCCGTCATCCCATGCAGTTTAAATATACTGGGAGCACAGCAAGGCAGCGTTACACTGGTGAGTACATGTGAAAGGATTTCAGGAGCCTTTTGCTTCATTTACATTATTTTAGTGGTTTGAGTGAGTACTTTTTAGAAATTCTAACAATGTATTTTTGAAAATGTATGAAACTAAAAAAAGTCTCCATACCTGTTAAATAACAAACTAACTTTCTACGAATACATTCAAGATGTTTTTTAAGATTGACTATATACATGTTCTGAAGCCACTGTGGCCTCAGGATGCTTCAAACAGAACATTCAATAGTTTTAGCCACTAGCAACCTAGTTAATACATCAGGACCTGGTCTTATGTTTATTTTATACTTATTTCAAAACACAGCACAGAAACAGCTCTTCTGAAAATCACAAACGACCTCCTCCTCTCCTCTGACTCCGGCAACCTGAACATCCTCATCCTCCTCACCGCAGCATTCGACACCATCAACCACGCCATCCTGCTGTCCCTCCTCGAATCATCACTCAACATCACCGACACTGCACTCTCCTGGCTGAAATCCTACCTCACCGACAGACATCACTTTATCAACATCAACAACTGCACCTCCTCCACTGCTCCTCTGTCCCAAGGCGTCACCCAGGGTTCGGTGCTTGGCCCCCTCCTCTTTATCCTCTACATGCTCCCCCCTGGCAAAATAATTAGTCGCCACAACCTTCAATTTCACTGCTACGCCGATGACATCCATCTTTATATCAACAAAAACCATCACCCCCACAACACACTCCACTCTCACCAACTGTCTCTCAGAAATAAAAGCATGGATGCAAACAAACTATCTCCAACTGAACAGTGCCAAATCAGACATCATCATCATCGACCCCCCATCCCGTACCCAGTGGAAAATATTTTTGGTGGGGCAACAGTGAGTAAAAAAATTTATTTTGGGAGAAATGACCCCTTAAATTAGGACTTCTGGTGATGTAATGGCGCGTTTCCAGTGCAGCGCGGAGCTCGCTTTAATGCTGCGTTCAGACCGGACGCGATGCGAATATTAGTTTCGCTCTAAACGCTCCTATCGCATCGCTCTAGTTGCTCGAGTTTCACCGCGGCTGCCAGCTGTGTTTACTCGCATCATTCAAACAAGACGCGCTCGGGAGCTACAACTACAACAAAATTAACATATTTTACCGTGATTAAATTGTAATACACGTTTCTAAATGATGCCGACGTAACAACATACTGATACCGGTTAGTAAAAACCATGAATTAATGCTTTGACAAGTCTGCAGACAGACAGCAGGCGAAAAACCTCTTAGAATGCTTGTTTTCTGAATGGAGATTGGGTCGACCAGGCTAAGCTAACGTTGTATATGCTCACTCCACACTCATAACAACGGCCTACAGACATAAATAAACCAGCGACTGTATTTGCCATGACACAGACAGTGCAGAGCCGTGCAGGGCCCGTTTTTGGTTGCGTTTCCACTTGGCCTAGTACCGGCTAGCGGGTCCTAATTCACAGTTTTTCTGGCCCCATAAAATCGAGGTTCTAGGGCCAGGAACAACCAGGCTGAGTCGGACTGAGTATGCTAAACTAGAGAGAGAATCGCTGGCAAGGGGGCTACAATTACAACAAGATGAACATATTTTACCGTGATTTAATTGTAATACACGTTTCAAAATAATGCCGAATTAACAACATACTGATACCGGTTAGTAAAAACCATGAATTAATGCTTTGACAAATCTGCAGGACAGACGGCAGGCGAAAAACTCTTTTAAAATGCGTGTTTTCTAAATGGAGCTTGGCTAAGCTAACGTTATATATGCTCCGACCGTCCACACTCACAACAACGGCCTATACAGACATAAATAAACCAGCGACTGTATTCTCCATGACACAGACAGTCTGTGGTTTGTACTTGTTTAACTTTTGTCTAGTTTCTGAACAGATCGTATCTGTCCCCGGCTGTTTGAAGAGCAAGCATGGGAAACAAAAGACAGCATTTACCTGTTTGCATCCAGCTAGCCATGCCTTTCTGATGTACCAGCTACGTGAGAATCCTCGTTGATACGTTTTGTCTTTTTCACGAGCTTGCTGCGATATATACAAATCGGGTTGGTCCGGTCCAAGGTCTTTAAGCAACAGTTTATCTCCCAAACTTCTCCTTTCGAAAGGATTGGAGATTAGCTCTTGAACGGAATTGGGCGGGGACCAGTCTATGGCGGGGACCGAGGTCCGGCGACTCCACCTGCACACGAAGCCATTCTCATCCAATTACTGCGTCACCTTGGTCACTCACGAGTCTAAAAAACAACTCACGTCAACGCACATAAGCAACGTGGGCGCCAACGTGGGCGCCAACGCGAGCGCCCTCGTTGTAAAGGAATATTTTAGTCTTGTTAAAGTATATAGAGTTTAGTGACTTGTCCTCGGGAATCTGTTTAATGGTTAAAGTGTATTCCTGCCTGTAATGTGATCCATAGCTTCTCAGGAAGACACAGGTCAAGAGGTCATCTGATGTCTTGTGGGGGGAGAAGCTTGGCTCATGTGGGTTTGCAATACAACGAGTCTTTGTCTCGACATCTGGCATGCATTAAAGGAAAACCCGCGTGTTTTAGGGCCTCCTCTTCTTACATATAGATGGGTTCTTGGCGCTTTTGTCTTCAGAGTTGGCTGGTATCTTACATGAGAACTGTAGTATACTGTGATCTCTCCGGCCGTTTGTCTCTCAATAAATATCAGTGTATTGACAGGCGAATCCAGTTTCCCTCATTTGATGATTGGCTCAACATTGCTGCAAAGAAGTTTTTACTTCACACTCGTGACCAAAATATTTGACGCGCTGATTGGCTGAAATTATGTTTCGGCAGCACAGTTTACTATTGAGACTTTTGCAACGTGCTGGTTGCTGCTGTTTGGCTCGGGGGTTCCTTGCACGGCGCCCGGTAATGATAAACTAATGCCACGGGCAAGGCCAGGCAGGAAACATGTGACTTATCAGTAACTTTAGACATCGTAACACAATTTTAAACGAGATTTTATTGTAGATTATACATTTTACTGATACCAATTGTATGATATTTACCTTGTTCATTAAAAATAAAAATATAAAATATATATATTTTTTAAATATATATTTTTGTATGTGGGAAGAGGTGGGGGCGGCGCCCCTAGCGCCCCTATGGGCCGGCCGCCACTGCCCGTACCAAAGACATCCAGAATTTCAACTTCACCATTGACAGCCACACTCTATCTCCCCCCCTCACATCCGCAACCTCGGAGTCATCTTCGACAGTCAGCTCAAATTCAACCACCACATCACATCACCAGGACCGCCTTTTTCCACCTCAAAAACATTACCCGTCTCCGCCCATCACTCTCCTACTCTGCTGCTGAAACCCTGATTCATGCATTCATCACATTACGACTCGACTACTGCAATAGCATCCTCTACGGCAGTGGTTCCCAAACGGTGTACCGCGGCACACTGGTGTGCCGTGAGGCAAGTCCGGGTGTGCCGTGGGATTTTGTGACAACCATACGTTATTATTGCAATATACAACTACACAAAAATAATTATTTTTTAATTTACTATATCAGTACTTTGTAGGTTTATATGTACGTAATCTGTGCGACTTGCGCGTCCACATCTCCACGTGCAGTGCTGCATAAACATGGCTGAGTCAGCGATAACTTTCGAGGGGTGGATGTATGCCCATTATTTTGAGTTCGTCCAAAGAATAGACAGGAATGTGACGGTGAGGTGCAAACTGTGTCCAGGCCAGAAGCTGTTATCCACTGCTGGAAACACCACGTGGTCAAACCTCAACAAGCACCTGCAAAGAACACATGCTAAAGTGAAGCTACCGCTCACGCTATTAGTTGTTTGTTTATATCACGCAGTCTGTTCTTCTTCTGTCTTCCGGTTGTTGCCTGTTTTGAATGACAAATACACACTACCACCGCCTGCTGGTAAGGAAAGTTATTGCCACTCACGCATGCGCAGTTTGTACGTGCTCGGCGAGTAAAGTAACGAGTAAAGTAACAAGTTACTTTATGTAGATAGTAACGAAGTAGTGTAATATATTACTTTTTTTAAAGTAATACATTTATAATTTATAATTTGTAGTTCAGGACCATGGACAATGCAGCTTCCTTGCATTGACAGTTCTCTGTGCTGAATTTCTGCTGAGTTTCCTTTGCCTCATTTTTTATTTTATGACCTGTCTGGTTTAAATGAGTGTGTTGCTGCTTTGATGAAGCCTAATTTGATAAAGTTTCAAATTAATTTCGGAAATATTTCGTAATATAGTTGTCTTTGTCACATTTTATTTGGCATTAGTAAATAATTATGCACATTTACAGATATTTTACATGATATGAGTGATAACACGTGTTATAAGGGCTATTTTGCACAATAGGTGTGCCTTGAGATTTTTACTTGTCCTTTGGTGTGCCTTGGGCACAAAAAGTTTGGGAACCACTGCTCTACGGCAGTGCTTCTCTAACTTTTTTCAGTAGTGTACCCCTTTGAAACATTTTCTCAGCGAAGTACCCCCTGACCAACCCGAACATTTTTGATCGAAAAAGCCTATACAAATAATTCCAATATAGTGATGGTCCCTCAGTGTGTGATTTATTAACTCCTTCATGCATGCATTACAACAAACTAAGGATATTTTCATTTTATGCATGAAAAAAAACAACATAACGACATTTTTTTTTAAAACTGATTTTTCCAAGGAGTTTTTCAACTGAAGTAATATATGTTTAACAAACCAATGAACAACATGATATATTATGCAAAACTATAAAATACAATACACAAATTTGACATGTTTATATGAGGACCCCCTTGGTGGTTCTAGGAATATTTATATAGAATTGTGTTTTCTATTTAACTTGTTGTACTAAGATTATTTTTGTAATCATGCATGGTATTTTTTTAATTAACTTTTTTTAGTTTTTTTTAAATCTCACGTACCCCCTGCAGTACCTCAACGTACCCCTAGGGGTCTGCGTACCACCATTTGAGAATCACTGCTCTACGGCATACCATCCAACCTCCTCAATACACTCCAACATATCCAGAACTCAGCTGCCCGCCCTCCTCACCCACACCCGCTCCCGAGACCACATCACTCCCGTCCTCCAGAACCTCCACTGGTTCCCCGTCCGTCAAATAATCAACTTCAAATTCCTCCTCATTACTCACAAAGCCCTCAACAATCAGGCCCCCCCCCCTACCTCACAGACCTGCTGCACCACCACGCCCCATCCCGCTGCCTCCGCTCATCAGAAGCCAACCTCCTATCCATCCCCACCCACATCAATCACCGGACCTGGGAGGACAGAGCCTTCTCCGTCGCTGCCCCCCTCCCTCTGGAACTCACTCCCACAACCCATCAGAGACTGCACTGACCTCACCACCTTCAAAAAACTCACCTCTTCAATCTGGCTTGAATGTGTTATTGTTTTTGTATTATTTGACTTTAACTTTAACAATATATTTATTTGTTGTTCCTTTCTTTTCTTTTCACTATATCTGTAAAGCATCTTTGTAGCACCTGTAAAGCGCTAACAAAATACATCTATTATTATTATGTGGTCTAGATGCGAAAAAAGCACTGAAATCTCCCTTTTTTAACTGTTCACAAATAGAATAAAGGTTTCACAAATCTATAACTGTGTTATAAATAATGTTTAGCCTCTCTGGGATTATCCAGTCCAGATTTGATGAGTCTAGGTACAGTGGTTTTAGATCAGGACCTGGTCTAGATGTAAAAAAAAGCAGCAAAATCTTCTTTTTTTGTATTTTCACAAATAGAATTAAGGTTTCACAAATCTAAAACGGTGTTATAAAGAATGTTTGGGCTCTCTGGGATAATCCAGTCCAAAAAATCGGCTATGCAGCGATTTAAGAGGTACAAACACGGAGGATTGTACACTCAGCGCCAGTGGTGTAGTGGGCGTTGGACGCGGGGGTACGCCGTACCCCCACTTATTTGGAGCATGATCTTTTTTTTAAGTCTAATAAATATAAAATCATTGCCAGTGTTATCAGTTGCAAGTGTGTATTTGTTGTAATAATGACGAAAACATAATACATTTCACAGTAATTAAAATAAAAAATAAAAACGATTTCCTTAAAAAAGTATGATTCATACTGACCATAGTCACTGACACACCCACGGTGAGCCAGCTCGCCCCGCCCGCCGATTTTGCGGCAGCTCTTTCCCTCAAGAACACTAACGAAAAAGCTCTATAATGGCAGGCTAACATGTTTTACTTGACTTATTTTCCAAAAAGAAAATAATTCACAAGAAGAAAGAGGCTAGCAGCACCGAAGCTACAAGTGAAGCTGCTAGTAATACATCATCAGAAGAGCTGCATAAAGACGTGGATAATGCTAGCTAACGTGCACGTTAGCTGCGCTAGCAACGTTCCCCTGGCTATCTCAAGCTCACCTTTCCCAGAGGTATGGACGGAGGAGATGTGGCGGAGGAAACAAGAGGCTACCCGTGGATAGACTGCAAAGCTGGGAAACTGGGCTGCTGTTCATCCATTTCGGATTTATCAGTCTTCAAAACGCAAGGTGTGTGTGTGTGTGTGTGTGTGTGTGTGTGTGTGTGTGTGTGTGTGTGTGTGTGTGTTGTGTGTGTGTGTGTGTGAAAAGCAGCGCTCAGGGCTCGACATTAAGGACTGCCCGATGGCCCGGGGCCATCTAGTATTAGCTCGGGCAATGAAGCCTCACCTGCTGGTTGCCCGATCGGGCAATCTATTATGCCAGTATCATGCAGCTTGCGGATCCAGTAATGAGTGACCCGACAGTAAAACTAAACTTATCTATAACTAGTTTAGGTAGTTTGAGAGGTAATTAAAATAGCTACGTGTGATATTCTAACCTAAAGTGTGTGTTTTATCCGCTCACCGCTGCATGTGATCATGCAGAGCTGCGTGTTGACTCGTCAGCAGCAGCTGATCTCTCTCTCCCGTCAGATTAGACTTCACTCGCGTTTATGTCCATATCGATCAGATCCAGCTAGTTCTAGCTAATGATATGACTACCTGCTTATTAAAAGACACCTAAACAATAAGTGTTGCTATGCAACCGGGTGAGGCCACAAAGTATAGCGCAGCATTATGCATTTGTTTACATGCCCACCGGAACCCCGAGGCATTACCAACAGATCAACGCACAATCAACCCACACAGGACATCTCTTTCTCCACATTAAGTGTTAGACATTAGAATTGACTATTCATGTCTGTCACATACTCTTCTTGTCTGTCACATAAGTGGCGCAACTGAAGCGGTATTGCGCTAAAGGGAAATTATTTTGACCGAAGATATTTAGATTTGCCGGCTAACGGGAACTCTGACGTCGCCATTTTGTGTGCTTCGCGGATGCGCTCGGCTCCTCTCAACTGCTGCTCGGGTCTGCTCGGGTCTGCTCGGTCAGCTTCCGGATGAGGAGGCATTCGTTCGACCAATTTAGATAACATTACAAACATTTTTAACAGGGGCCATAATAGTGTAAATAATGTTTGTTTTGGCAGTTATAACTGAATGTAATGTTTTCTACTTTTTTTACATCTGGGAAGGCATTTGCCTTCATCAGATGGAAAGTGTCTTGACCAACAACTTAAGTATTTCTTAAAGCTATGCAGGGCATGCAAGCGAGCAAACACAAACAAGAACAAACAAACAAGTGAAATTAAAAATAAAATTGAAATTGTACAATATAATATTGTGGTGGTTCATCTTATAATTCAGTCTAGAGAATGCACCAGACGGCATCTAAGACCTGCAACAATCTAAATGTTCTAGGGGGAGGCCCCCCAACCCTTCGTGCGTCATTTTGTCCGCGCGCATTTTTCAGGGCAATCTCTATTGGGCTCAGGGCCATCTGTAAATTAGCTTAGATGGCCCACAGGGCCATCTCCCAAAATCCTTAATGTCATGCACTGGCGCTGTCTGCTTATTTGCAATGTAGGCTAGACCTAATCAGAATAATGTCAAGTCCAGATTCAATTTGTTTGCATAAGTATGGGCTATATTTTTTCGTTTTGTTTATTTAATAAGTTAATTTCAGGACAACTTTGGACATTTTGTTTGTTTGTTATGAGTTTTAAATAGATTTTGAAAGTAGAGAGAGAGAGCGAGAGAGAGAGAGAGAGAGAGAGAGAGAGAGAGAGAGAGAGAGAGAGAGAAGAGAGAGAGAGAGAGAGAGAGAGAGAGAGAGAGAGAGAGAGAACCTGCACTGTCTGCTTAGTTGCAATACTGTTGCTTCTGCAATTTAGGCCTATAAATTGTTTATGTAACTTATGTGCCAGTGTATCCATGGTTTTGAGTCTGTGTGTGTGTTGAGCGCAGCGCCGTCTGCTTTTGCAGTACAGTAAACTAAAGTAGGACTAAGCATACCGGGAGTGGCTATATACAGGACGGTCCTGTATATAAGGTCTCTGAAATGGCTTATATACAGGACCGTCCTGTACACAACGCCAAATGACTATATACAGGACCGTCCTGTACACAACCCTCTGAATGGCTATATACAGGACGGTCCTGTATATAAGGTCTCTGAAAATGGCTATATACAGGACCGTCCTGTACACAACGCCAAATGACTATATACAGGACCGTCCTGTACACAACCTCTGAAATGGCTATAGACAGGACGGTCCTGTATATAAGGTCTCTGAAATGGCTATATACAGGACCCGTACAGGAGACATTAAAAAATATGTCATATGTATTATTGCTACATAACCATTATATCGCAGTCTTAGTGTCGCCAACTCGTTTCTAATATGCAATATGACTATAAAATGCGTCTATAATGTATTTTTCGATTCTTCCCAATTCAGGCGAGAGATCTCTCCCCCGCCTGCTTGCGAGGGGGCGGGGCAGTTTACACACACACGCAGTGCTACATGCAGCAACACACACACACGGAGGAGATGGCGGAGAGAACGCGCTCCGAGGTGTGGTTAAACTTTAGCCGTCTCGATGTGGACAATGCTCGTTACCAAAAGTGCAATAAGAGTTTAGCATGTAAGGGCGGTAACACGAGCAATTTGTCTAAACATTTATCAAAAGTGCTCCACATTCAGACGGAGGAATGCACCGGGTTCCACTGTCTTTCTAGTAGCTCTGTAGCCCCGTCCACGAGTAACGTTTCCACGTCAGGTGTTATGTATGCTAGCAGCAACACACAGAGTTAACTCAATTATACAAACATGGGTTAATGATTAGAGGAAACTGAGTTATTTATTTTGTTAAAGTTTCAGCTATTCTGTTTACAGTTCTGTCATCAGATTATTTAATATGATTTGTTAAAACATTGTTGTTTCTTTTGATGTGAAATATTATGCATTTAATTAAAATAAAAAGCAATGTTAGTTTTGTTCACAATTTGTTTAGTTAGTTTACCTTATTTCTTGTCAAAAGAACCGTTAATACTATCGTTAAAAGGACCGGATCGATAAGCAGTATCGATATAAGTAGTAGTACAGTTAAAACCTTAACGATCCGAATAATCGATTAATCGTTTCATTAATCGATAGATTAATCGATTATCAAATTAGTCGTTTGTTGCAGCCCTAGTTTGAAACCAGAGGGTGACCTTCACCAATTTTAGAAATGAAACCTGACATTTCATGGGATTTTCACTTCTTTAATCGGCAGAAAAATCGAGTCGCTTTTTATGTAGTCTACAGAAATATGGATATAATTGGTGTACAATTAACGTTTACAGCAGGATAAATTACAAAAATGTACAGCATACTACATACAATTCAAAATACGGTTTCTCCGATTTCTAAAATAAAAATGCCGGCGTAGCCGATAAATGATTTGTGTTGCTTTCAATGCAAAATCACACGTCAACGAAATGTCGGCGTATTCTTTAAAAAAAAACTTCAGTTTGAATAAAACCGAGTATCTCTTTAAAGTATGCAGTGATATCCTTTACAAGTAAAACATTGTGCATTGGAAAATATAAAGTAGAAAATGATTGAAACAACATAAAAAGATAAGCCAAAAAAAAGACTGAAATCAGCATAAAAAGCTAAGCAATTGGCATGGAAAGAGATTTAATTGCCACCATTTTATATTGAGGGGAAACTCATTGAAAATAATGTTGTCATGAGAATATTTATCTGTAAATCCTATCCCTACATTACCACCCGCGAAACTTGCTTAAGCATGCTATAATAGCCCGGTCTGTATATAGTCATTTGACGTTAGCTGCAGGACGGTCCTGTATATAGCCATTTCAGATATCTTATCCACAGGACCGTCCTGTATATAGCCATTTCAGAGAGCTGTTTACAGGACGGTCCTGTATATAGCCATTCGGAGCTTGTATACAGGACGGTCCTGTATATAGCCATTTCAGAGACCTTATATACAGGACCGTCCTGTATATAGCCATTTCAGAGACCTTATATACAGGACCGTCCTGTATATAGCCATTTCAGGGCTTCTGTGCAGGACCGTCCTGTATATAGCCATTTCAGAGAGCTGTGTACAGGACGGTCCTGTATATAGCCATTTCAGAGACCTTATATACAGGACCGTCCTGTATATAGCCATTTCAGAGACCTTATATACAGGACCGTCCTGTATATAGCCATTTCAGGGCTTCTGTGCAGGACCGTCCTGTATATAGCCATTTCAGAGAGCTGTGTACAGGACGGTCCTGTATATAGCCATTTGGCGTTGTGTACAGGACCGTCCTGTATATAGCCTCGGCCAAGCATACCGGTAGTTTCTGTGGACCTGTCTGCCCGTTTTGTGAGTGCACTGCGTGCGTGCGCACTTGTGTGGCATTGTTTGGGATGACCTAATTAAAATAGCGTCCCCCCCAGTAAAAAAATCCCCACTACACCACTGCTCAGCGCTGTAAATTAAATGTCCCTTAACTTTCCCCTTAACTGCCGAATCGGAAGCCAACTTCAGCGTCGTATTTGACGGTTGGTTGTTATTTGTATAATTATTGTATTGTTACTGTGTATTTTATTATATTAACTAGCTATGTATTGTTATGTATTACATTAAAATACTGTTATGAACACTATACAATGTCTTTATTTTGGTAGATACCAGAATACATGACACAATTAATATTTGTAATGTATGTATGTTCTCTGGTTTAAATAATCATAAACAATGTATGCTGGTCACCTGGAATCCTGGTAAGCTTCCAGCATGGTATATTTAATACTATTATTAAACATAAACTGGTGATAGATGGATGCTGGTGACCAGCCATGCTGGTCTATGCTGTTTTTTTAGCTGGCCAGGATGGCTGGTTTAGCTGGTTTTGCTGGCACCAGCTAAACCAGCCATCCTGGCCAGCTAAAGTGTCCAAACCCCATCTACTAGCTGGTCAGGCTGGTCAACTTAGCTGGTCTAAGCGGGTTTTTTCAGCAGGGTAATGGCACAGTAATAGAACAAACAGTAGTTTACGAAGTTTAGTTTCTGACCTGCTCTGTGTAAACGGACTTCCGGCTTCAGAACAGCGTCCAGAAGTTTCCGATGCCGCTCGTTCTCCTCTTTAGAACGACAGAGTTGTTCTTCATATTCAGCCACGGTTCTCTCAAACAGCCCGAATATCTCTAAAGCCGCCGCAGTGAGACGCTTACTCACCACCTCCCTCAAACATGTCTACTTTAGACATACTTTCAATCACATACACTGCTTACAATAGCGTTGCAACTCCGTTCCTCCTCCTTCTTCTTCTTCTTCTTCTTCTTCTTCTTCTTCTTCGTCTCTCGTTTTTGGTGGATTGCAAACAACTTAAAAGGTGCATACCGCCACCTACTGTACATGAGTATGAATCATCATATCATTCCAACTATTTAACCTATGATCTAATAAAAATTAATAAATCAACAAAACCATGAAATACATTTTTTTTTAAATACAAAAAAATACAAATCTATGTTCTTTCCTGACCTAAGAATGTAAACAGTGCCTTTCTGGTAGCTCTTACTCCCTCTCCTTTGTTCCCAAAACACCAACCACACTCCATTCCCTCTCTGCCTCTAAAACTTTAGCCTTTAGTTTTTCTCTTTCCGCTTTATAGATGTCACAGTATAACAAGATATGTTCTACATCTTCTTTTACTCCACAGTTCCCACACTTGTCACTGTCACTTTTCCCCATGATATACAGCGTACCATTCAAAGCTGTGTGATTTATTCTGAGTCTAGAGAGATTTCTCAATACTCAAATTTTCCCTCCTCGACTCCTCGACTCCTCGACTCCTCGGTCCTCCGGTTGTGACCCGGAAATGGATTTCAGCGCGCCATGTTGAAGGACATCTCATTTCTCTAAATGCACATCGAGGACCGAGCATCGAGCATCGAGGAGCTATAATCGAGGATACACTGATGGTTCCTCCACGGCTCCTCCGTGGATGCATTTCCGGCAAAATAGATGTTTCAAAGCAACACATCCTCACTCCCAGGTCGGCCTATGTTGACGTTATGTCAAGTCCCCTGTCGGCTTTTTCCAACGCAAGGGGGGGGGGCCTTAGCGTCCATTTTAAACGCAAGGGGGGGGCCCTTAGCATCCATTTTCAGCTTTCCGGGATGTCCATATGCTTCTATGGACGCTCATGGAAGCACGGCGTTCGTTTGTGTCGACTGCCCTTAAAGGCAATGTGAGCGTCCATTCTCATTGGATAACAAAGAATTGTACACCCGGAAGTAAGTATTCCCCTTACTGTCGATTGATTTTACAGTGATATCTGCACTCCTCATCGACTAAAAAACACCAGATTATCCTTGTTAATTACACGACATTGATTGGTTTAAATTGTGTACAATGCTTTTGTATTTTTCCCCTTCGATTCAGAGAAACAAATGTTTTTTCTGAGTAAAGGATGGCAGAAGACACTACACTACCCAGAATCCCAGCTATCGTTTGGACTACACCATGTGCTCTGTTTGACAAACCCCGTGATAGTCCTCAAGCTCTGTGATTGGAGAGTGTGCTCCGAGGGTTACGCCGAGCCTCGAACAGCACTTGAAATGGGATGGAATCACGGCAGACTGTCCAAAACTGGATTTGAAACGGGTCCACCGCGTCCCCCCTCCCCCACCCTGTCCCCAGAACTACAAATGCTGGCTATTTTGTTTCGCAACATGTTCTGTATCTATGGCACGTCTCTACTGGGAGTTGTAGTTTTAAAAGACGTTTTCGTATTTCCCATAATAAGAAGTTGCCAGTATTAAACTGTGTACATCCCTGGAGGTTTAGGGGATAGGAAACACTCACATTTAAAACATATAATTAATAAATGGGTGAAAATTGCTTGTGCCCATAATGGGCAGCATTAATATATATATATACACACATGCCAGCTAAGGTCAGAAGAGCTTTATTTAACAGCTGGTCTTATGTTTGTGACCCCTGTTGTTAATTGATAACATTACATTACATTACATTAATTGATAAGCCTGAAACATGCACTTGTTAAGGTTCAGAGGCACATTTTGCAAATATGGCAGTAGCCATCGATCAGCTTAAGATAAGATATACTTTATTGATCTCAAGTTGGAACATTTGCATTACATCAGCATGTGTAACAGTTAAATATGCAGTGGTGTTATTTGTAAATCATTTAGTATAATCACACAAATTCTGTGTTTTATATTCAACAATTCTGTGTTCTTTATTTATTGATTGTTCAATACCTGACAAGGTCGGAAATGTAATATCTACATACATCTTATAAGAGTAATACATTATGTATAATATCAGTTAAAATAAGTGCTTCAACATAGTTAACATTGCTGAAGGTACGCACAAATATTGATAGATGTCTTGTAATGCACTATTGAGGAACCTGCGACCCAAGTTTTTCATTCAATGCAGAACTACACCATAGTTGTGTAGGCCTATATGATATGTCAATAAACCTTAGAAAATCTTGAAATCTTGAAAGGGATGTGCAAAATAGTCATTATATACAGTCTTTAATTAACTATTAGTAGAGAATAACGAGTAATTAATATACTTTATAGGGGTCCTATTAATATCTAATAATAAAAATAATGAAATTCAATAACATGCTTTAACCACTAGGTGTCCCTTTATATCAGCTGTGCACCTTTATGGTGTAAATACAGCCTATCTACCAATTGGATCAAATATAAAAGTCAGCCGAATTAGTGTGATACTGCAAGGAGACGTATTGTGTGAAAAGAAATGTAAGATGTTGTTTAATGGCTGATATATTTATGATCCACGTCACGTTTTCAGTTCCTCATGTTTGTCTAGAAGTCTTCTCATCAGGGCTATATAAATACAGAACTACGGCAGATATGTAATATTAATGCAGCCGAACCGTGTATTACCATGCCGTTATGTGATGACTTCCAAAGAGAAAGCAAGCACACTCGGAATAAAGTATTATTGTATTTTTGAAAAATGTTTTCGGTCTGTTTCCGTTATTTGTTAATGACGATGTGCTGTGAGATGTGAGACTGGAATTGCACAGGGGGAAATAACGTAGGCTATCTTTAGATGCGGATTTTGTTAAACTAATATGTTTGCGCTGTGGACCAACACTATACATTGACGGGGAAGGGGGTAACAATAAAGATAACACCATTAACAGTTACACAACATAACAGAAATAATATCGATAGCAGCGTCCCTAGCAACCACCTTGGTAACAATGAAAACGTTATGGACGCAATTTCCTGAAGTAATCTTCGTAATAACTAGCAAACTAAAGATCATGTACATCCACTGCACACATCATCTGAAATAACAACTCATATTTCTCGCATCAAATGACATCAAAACGCATTTGAATGGCCAACTAACTTTAAAATAGGCATTTTTCCATCGAGAATAAAACGAAGTTCGGCCATGTTTTTTTTTTCTGCAGGGAGAAATTTGAAGATCACGTGACGTCAAACAGAGCACATGGGTAGTCCAAACGATAGCTGGGGATTCTGGGTAGTGTAGTGTCTTCTGCCATCCTTTACTCCGAAAACATATTTGTTTTCCTCCGAATCGAAGGGGAAAAATACAAAAGCATTGCACACAATTTAAACCAATCAATGTTGTGTAATTAACAAGGATAATCTGGTGTTTTTTAGTCGATGAGTAGTGCAGATATCACTGTAAAATCAATCGACAGTAAGGGGAATACTTACTTCCGGGTGTACAATTCTCCGTTATCCAATGAGAATGGACGCTCACATTGCCTTTAAGGGCAGCCGACACAACGAATGTCGTGCTTCCATGAGCGTCCATAGAAGCATATGGACATCCCGGAAAGCTGAAAATGGACGCTAAGGGCCCCCCCCTTGCGTTGAAAATGGACGCTAAGGCCCCCCCCCTTGCGTTGGAAAAACCGACAGGGGACTTGACATAACGTCAACATAGGCCGACCTGGGAGTGAGGATGTGTTGTTCAAAGAGTCATGACGCACGGCCAGACTTATCTCAGCCAATGACAGCTCTGCATGCATCCCCTGGATATTATTTTATTAACTGCTTTCATCGCGATGCGATGTTTACAGTGAGAACAGCTGTGAGGTCCTTGCAGAAAGCAGAGCAGTGTATATAATATATCACTCAGTATAACTTTGTTTCTTTTTGGCTTTGTTTTTGTTTTGTTTGTCTACCCTCCCTCCCAAATGTAAAGCGTCTTTGGGTTCAAGAAAAGCGCAATAGAAATAAAATGTATTATTATAACAGGCCCACTCTCTTTATTTGATTTAGTTTAGTAGATCTACAAAGAGTAGATATTTTTCTAAAACCATTTAGTGCTTCACTTAATAAAATACACAACGGCTGTAGCCTGATGTTATGCTTTAGGAGCTGTAGGTGTGTGGGTAGAGTGTGTGGTACAGTGCGTAGATGCAGCGGACAGAGGTCTCAGTTGGTTTGGTGTCCTCTGCTTACTTTTAATAGGCCTACTTGTAAATAAAACTTTTGGCCCGTAATTTATTTTCCTCATTGTAGCGACCAGAGGGGGGGGGGATATATCCAGTCTCTGATAGTGTTACGTTATTATGAGAGTGCTCTGTTTGATTCTGAAATTGTATATATTTATATAAATATATACGCGTGTGTCAAGTGACTGCTGCTGTTAGCTTCTTGTCTCTCTGCTAGCTGCTTCGTGAAGCTACAGCGACTCTGCCTGCTCAGTTCATCCAGGGAACACAACTTGAACGTGTTAGTTTGTTCTTCATGCTTACACGATTACGACTCGCTCTGCGGTTAAAACAGACGGTGCATGAATGCGGTTTTGCGGTAAGTGAAATTCGAGTACTTTTTTAAGTGTTTATGATTTTAATCAGCTACATAATGAATGTTAAGGCTTGGGTTAGCGTGTAAGCGAGTGGTAGCTACATCGGTGCTAACGATGCTAATCGTAGCCTCCAAGTTAAAATCATAGACTGTATATATAAAGGTTAAAACGAAATAGACAAGTGTTAAGCGTTAAGTGGGATAATACTGTAGAACAAACGGCTTCTGTTTGAGGTTGATAAAATAAGGTCATCCTTTTAACGTAGAGAGATATTTTATTATGTAGGTAGGAACTGTATGCATCGCTAAGGTTAATTTAAATTGGCTATGCTCAAGTATGTAGACAAGCTAATGTCGAAGTAGTGTATGTGAAATCAACCTCACAACAATATGTGTGTATATTACAATTATTAATGTCATATTTCAAGATGATTACTTAGATATTACAATATGGTTGGTTGAGCTGGAGTTCATTATTGAGCTTACACGTTAACGTCACAGTCATCTGAAGAACGAACCCAAACCTTGTTGTTTTTATTAATTGCATTACCAAATGGGTATCAAATAAACAGTAAGCATTGGTAACACAACTTCCAACATTACAGTAAAATAAAAAGGCCTCTGACTCGGACAATACACAATCCAACATGTTCAACAGAAGAGAATCAGTTATATTGTTTGTACACATGGTACTTTACATATATATCTGTTTGTTTAAGGTGTCCAGGTGATGCAGACAGGCTGGACCAGAGAGTGAGAGACAGAACTGGACTCCTCACAGCAGTGAACTTCAGCTCAGGTACAAAGACTCTATTTTTCATACTGTACAAAGAATCAAGAAAGATATTGGTTTAAATAAATGAAGTATTGACTTGAATACACTGATATACATTCCATTAAACAATACTAAATACTAGATCACCTACACATCAATTAAGTTGAGGGTTTTTTCCTTGCAAAAAGTTACATTTAGATGTTAACAAGCAATATGATTTTGTCAGCTTTCTAATTTAATGTATTGAAGGCAAAGATATTTAACACATAGTGAGAACTGCTACTATTTATCTCTCAATATTGTCTGTAAAAAAACGTGGTAAAAGTTATTCTTTCAGTGAGACAACAGAGCAAGCTTCTACAGTTGCACTACGTTTTGTAACAGTTCAATATTATTTTGATAATAAAATATATTTCAATGTTGATGAACTTCATACTGTTCATTCATAATATGATTGTCTTTGTAGCTCATTGTTGAAAAAAACAAAAAAACATTACAATTACAAAATAATTATATCTACAGCCCCTAAACACACAAACACACCTCTTTCATAAATAACACACTTGTTCTGCAATAATATGTTTTATGTTTCCTATCATTTTTGTTAGGAAAGGACATGCCTGAAAGACACAACATCTTCTCCTTCTCTGAGGGTCAAGAAGAACATCCAAGAGGAACATTAAAAGCTGATGTTATGAGATTTTAAGACCAGTACAAGACATTCACTAAGAAACTACTTTTATTGTGAAAACAGTCAGCTGATCAAATGCAGCTATTTCCACATCTACACTCCATCAGCTGATTATTTCTATTTGCCTCACTTTATGAGCTTCACATCACTTGTGCCTTGTACCGCAGAGTTTGCAACATCACAAATAAATGGGGCCAATCTTCAGTCAGATGTGAATGTGTAATCTAACATTTTCAGTAAGAATAATGGACAAAAGGAGAGCAAATACAAATACAATTTATTGAAATGTGAACCAAAGTTAATCAAACATGTTTTAAATAAAAAGCGCTTCTCCATCGCTGCCCCCTCCCTCTGGAACTCACTCCCATTAAACATCAGAGACTGCACTGACCCCCCCCCCCCCCCCCCCCCCCCCTCCGGGGTGTGACAAAACCTAATTTTGTCACTGTAGGGCACACACAGGGGTCAAACAAACTGATTCTGTTTGTAGGTTGGTTTGAAGCAGTTGCATAGAGTTGGCCTAATATAAATCACTTAAAACATTACTGCTTTTCTAATGATAAAGTATTTAGCTATTGTGCAAGTGTAACAGGCCCCGCTAACAGCCATGGTTCCAGACCCAGTTCTGGCCCCAGCGGCCATGGTTCCAGACCCAGCTCTGGCCCCAGCTGCCACAGTCCCATCTCAAGTTTCCTCTCGAGTCCCCGCAGTTTCTTCTCAAGTCCCCTCTCCAGTTTCCTCTCAAGTTCCTTCTCAAGTCCACTCTCCAGTTTCCTCTCAAGTTCCTTCTCGAGTCCCCTCTCGAGTCACCTCTCAAGTCCCCTCTCGAGTCACCTCTCGAGTTCCATCTCTAGTTCCTTCTCGAGTCACCTCTCGAGTTCCATCTCTAGTCCCTTCTCAAGTCCCTCCTCTAGTCACTTCTCTAGTCCCCTCTCTGGTCCCTTCCCGAGTCCCTCCTCTAGTCCCTTCTCTAGTCCCAACTCTAGTCCCTACTCAAGTCCCTCCTCTAGTCAATTCCCTAGTCCCATCTCTAGTCCCTCCTCTAGTCACTTCTCGAGTCCCCTCTCCAGTCTCCTCTCCAGTCCCCTCTCGAGTTCCCTCTCGAGTTCCCTCCTCTAGTCCCTCCTCTAGTCCCTCCTCTAGTCCCTCCTTTAGTCCCTGCTCTAGTCCCCTCTCTAGTCCCTCCTCGAGTCCCCTCTCTAGTTCCCCTTTCGAGTCCCCTTCTCTAGTTCCTCCTCTAGTCCCTCCTCTAGTCTCTCCCAGAGTCCTGCGGGTACCCGACGGGTGGACCCGCAAAAAAGGTGATTCGCGGGTGGTATTTTTTCAAACGCTTTTTTCCGGGTTCGGGTTCTGGGTAAAACAAAGATGATGCGGGTCGGGTCGCGGGTAGTTGCATAATAAATATATTAAAATAATAATAAATTAGTTTAATGTTTAAAATCCTGAGACCTCTCCCCCGCGGGACCGCGCATAATCATAACCTCTGCAGCGCATCAATCTGCTGCTGTGCGCGCCACATTCGAAATGGCTGAGGTGGAGCTCTCTAGCGGAGAGATAACAGCATTTTCAATAACACTTCCTCAAGAGCGAAATCCAACGTCCTGGGAGGCTTTTGGTGTCATCCTAGATGGAGAAAATAACCAACATCCCACGCTTTTTGAGACAAATATCAACTGCGTGTGTTAATAATTGCACTTTTCAGTGCTCATATATATGCGGGTTCGGGTCGGGTTGCGGATCTTGTGCCGACGGGCTCGGGTCGGGTTGCGGAACTAATTGGCAATATGTGCGTGTAGCAGGGCGGGTTCGGTATTGCACGTCGCGGGTGCGGGGCGGGAGCGGGTCTTGAAAATCAGACCCGTGCAGGACTCTGGTCTCTCCTCTAGTCCCCTCTCGAGTCCCCTCTCTAGTCTCCTCTCGAGTCCCCTCTCGAGTTCCCCCTTGGTTCCCCTCTCGAGTCTCCTCTCGAGTCCCCTCTCGAGTCACGTCTCAAGTCCCTACCCAATGTCCTGGTCCGTTGGAGGTTCCGCTGGGGGTCCTGCCAACTCCATGTCCTGTCCTGTTGGAGGCCCCGTCGACTACTCCTCTGCCGGGGGTCCTACCAATCGTATGTCTGTCCCGTTGGAGGTCCCGCAGTCTACTCTCCTGCCGGGGGTCCTGCCAACCCTTTGTCCTGTCCCGTTGGAGGTCCCGCCGTCTACTCTCCTGCCGGGGGTCCTGCCAGCTCCTTGTTCTGTCTCGTTGGAGGTCCCGCCGACTACTCTCCTGCCGGGGGTCCTGCCAACCCTTTGTCCTGTGCCGTTGGAGGCCCCGCCGACTACTCTCCTGCCGGGGGTCCTGCCAACCCTTTGTCCTGTCTCGTTGGAGGTCCCCCCGTCTACTCTCCTGCCGGGGGTCCTGCCAATCCTATGTCCTGTGCCGTTGGAGGCCCCGCCGACTACTCTCCTGCTGGGGGTCCTGCCAACCCTATGTCCTGTCCCGTTGGAGGTCCCGCCGACTGCTCTCCTGCCGGGGGTCCTGCCAATCCTGTGTCCTGGTCCTCTTCCGTGGGGGATCCTGCCGAGGCCTGTCCCACCAGCTCCGACACCGGGTCCTGCCCGGCCTCCGGCGCTGTCCCGTCAGCGCCTTCCTGCCCGGCCTCCGGAGCTGTCTGGTCTTCGCCCTCGAGCCCGGCCCCCTGAGAGCCACGGCCTTCGCCCTCGAGCCCGGCCCCCTGACTTTCCCGGCCGCGGCCCTCGCCCTCATGCTCGGCCCCCTGAGTTCGCCCGCGGTGGCCTTCGCCCCTCCATAACCCCCACCTTGGACTCTGTCTTGCCCCCGGGCCGTCCGCCCGAGTCCCCCTTCTCGGCTTCTGCCTTGCCCCCGGGCCGTCCGCCCGAGATCCCTTCCGGGTCCTCCGCGGTGCTCTTGGGTTGTCAGCCCAGACCCGTCCTCCGGACCCCCTCCACCCACCCTGGTGGCCCTAGTTTGTTAGTATAGCCTTGAAATAAAGGAATTTTTACGTTAATCTGCATTTGGGTCCTACCTGCTTCACACATCGTAACACCTAAAGCGTTTAATATATATCAGGATACAACCGTTGTGTATTTTATTATGTGAAGCACTAAATGGTTTTAGAAAAATATCGACTCTTTGTTTGTAGATATACTAAACTAAAGCATACAAATAAAGAGAGTAATGTAGGCCTGATATACTGAGTAATATATATTATACACACTGCTCTGCTTTCTGCACGGACCTCACAGCTGTTCTCACTGTAAACATCGCATTGCGATGAAAGCAGTTAATAAAATAATATCCAGGGGATGCATGCAGAGCTGTCATTGACTGAGATAAGTCCGGCCGTACGTCAAGACTCTTTTAAACATCTCTGTTGCCGGAAATACCGCGGACTGGCGCGGAGGACCCATCAGTGTATCCTCGATTATAGCTCCTCCAGAGAGCCTCCTCGATGCTCGATCCTCGGTCCTCGAAGTGTATTTAGAGAAATGAGATGTCCTTCAACATGGCGCGCTGAAATCCATTTCCGGGTCACTATCGGAGGACCGAGGATTCGAGGAGTCAAGGGGTGTTTCTCAAGAAACCGCCCACCGGGGTGGTGGTGGCGAAGTCGATAGGGACTTGGCTTGGCAACTGGAAGATCATCAGTTCAAGTCCCGGCAAGACCAAGTGCTACCGAGATGTCCCTGAGCAAGGCACCGTTCCCCACACTGCTCCCCGGGCACCGTTCAAAATGGCAACACACTGCTCCTAGGATGGGTCAAATGCAGAGAAACAATTTCCCCACGAGGGATTAATAAAAGTCCATCTGTTACGGTTGCTGTTTTTCTGCTCCTTAATCTGCTGGGATTGTTTGCAGCTGTGTGCGTGTGTGGGTGATTATGCAAATGAGCTGTGTGGTTGCCCCAACATCATTAGCTGCCCATCCTCTGGTCCGCCTCTGAAGATGGGGATTGGATTGACATCGTCCAATCGCAGCGCACAGCCGGCGCACACCTGCTGGGGAGGAGTACAAAAGCTGCGGACTATCACCACTCTGGAGGCTCTGTATTGTGGGACAGACGCCTCTCGCTACTTACTCTCGTTCTGTGGTTAACTTGTGTGGTCTGTGTCAGGTAGTGTGATCTTGTGTGTTAGTAGTGCCTAGAGTAGCTTAGTTAGAGGTTAGAGTAGTTTATATAGTGTTTAGAGTAGCTTAGGGTTTTGTGACTGTTGCCTTTAGTTTAGCTGGGTGTTTTGTATAAATTCCCTGTGTTAGTCTGTACCACTTTTAAAGTGAGGTTTTGTTTAGTTCCTTATTTAGTGTGAGGGTTATTTCTTTGTATGTACAGTACACAGACTCCTTTTTAAGAGTCCTCCCTTTGTTTGGTTGTTTGTCAACCAGTGCCCTTTTGGCCCTTTTGTTTGTTCCAGGCTGCATGCCTTCCATTTTGTTACACCTTGCTTTATAATAAATCACTTATAATTATACCAATACCAATCTGGTTGTGTTTCTTCCCTTTAGTTCCCCTAGCCTAATAGGGAACGTAACACCATCTTAAGAGGTTTCTCAATACTCTAATTTCCCCTCCTCGACTCCTCGGTCCTCCGGTAGTGACCCGGAAATGGATTTCAGCGCGCCATGTTGAAGGACATCTAATTTCTCTAAATGCACATCGAGGACCGAGCATCGAGCATCGAGGAGGCTCTCTGAAGGAGCTCTAACCAAGGAGACACTGATGGGTCCTCCACGGCTCCTCCGCGGATGCATTTCCGGGAACGGTTGAGGCGTTACGCATGGCCGGACTTATCTCAGCCAATGACAGCTCTGCATGCATCCCCTGGATATTATTTTAGAAACTGCTTTCATCGCGACGGAATGTTTACAGTGAGAACAGCTGTGAGGTCCGTGCAGAAAGCAGAGCAGTGTGTAAAATATATATCACTCAGTATAACAGGCCTACATTACTCTCTGTATTTGTATGCTGTAGTTTAGTAGATACAGTTGCAAGAAAAAGTATGTGAACCCTTTGGAATTACCTGGATTTCTGCACAAATTGGTCAAAAAATGTGTTCTGATCTTCATCTAAGTCACAACAATAGACAAACACAGTCTGCTTAAACTAATACCACACAAACAATTATATGTTTTCATGTTTTTATCGAACACACCATGTAAACATTCACAGTGCAGGGTGGAAAAAGTATGTGAACCCCTAGGCTAAAGACTTCTTCAAGAGCTAATTGGAGTCAGGAGTCAGCCAACCTGGAGTCCAATCAATGAGACGAGATTGGAGGTGTTGGTTAAAGCTGCCCTGCCCTATAAAAAATACACACCAGTTTTGAATTTGCTATTCTTAAGAAGCATTGCCAGATGTGAACCATGCCTCGCACAAAAGAGCTCTCAGAAGACCTACGATTAAGAATTGTTGACTTGCATAAAGCTGGAAAGGGTTACAAAAGTATCTCTGAAAGCCTTGATGTTCATCAGTCCACGGTAAGACAAATTGTCTATAAATGGAGAAAGTTCAGCACTGTTGCTACTCTCCCTAGGAGTGGCCGTCCTGTAAAGATGACTGCAAGAGCACAGCGCAGAATGCTCAATGAGGTTAAGAAGAATCCTAGAGTGTCAGCTACTGACTTAAATAAATCTCTGGCACATGCTAACATCTCTGTTGACGAATCTACGATACGTAAAACACTGAACAAGAATGGAGTTCATGGGAGGACACCACGGAGGAAGCCACTGCTGTCCAGAAAAAACATTGTTGCACGTTTGAAGTTTGCAAAAGAGCACCTAGATGTTCCACAGCACTACTGGCAAAATATTCTGTGGACAGATGAAACCAAAGTTGAGTTGTTTGGAAGGAACACACAACGCTATGTGTGGAGAATCCAAAGGGTTCACATACCTTTTCTTGCAACTGTATCTACAAACAAAGAGTCGATATTTTTCTAAGACGATTTAGTGCTTCACATAATAAAATACACAACGGCTGTAGCCTGATTATGCTTTAGGAGCTAGGTGTGTGTGTTGTACAGTGTGTAGGTGTGTGTGTGGTACAGTGTGTAGGTGTGTGTTGTACAGTGCGTAGATGTGGAGGACAGATGGGTCTCAGTTGGTTTGGTGTCCTATGCTTACTTTTAATACTTGTAAATACAACTTTTGGCCCGTAATTGAAATTCCCCATTTCAGCGACCAGAGAGAGGGGGGATATATCCAGTATCTGGTTGTGTTACGTTATTATGAGAGTGCTCTCATACTTGTTTGATTCTGAAATTGTATATATTTATATAAATATATGTGTGTGTATATGTCCGCATCTGTAGCCTGTTATTGTCTCATTATAACGCACTGTGAATGAATTAAAAGTAAATATATAAGTCGTCATGAACACATCTGTCCATCAGACTGCTGTGCCTCCTGTCATCATTGATGGACGTCTCTTTAAAATGACCGCTCAGAGGAGAGGAGTTCTCATTTCTCTAACTGCCTGCTGCTTCCCCTCCTCTCTCCTCGGTTCCCCTCCTCAGTCCTCCGCTCGCATCTCCTGTGGGCGGGACTAAGTATTGAGGATAGGAGTCGAGGAAAGGAGTCGAGGAGGGGAAATTAAAGTATTGAGAAACCTCTTCAATCTCGAGTACGCTTGCTTGGTAGCAGATGTCTTCCGAGTCACTTGCTTCAGAAACGAGGCAAGGATACTTCCTGGCATTCGGAAAATGATGAGTGGAACAGGCAAGCAAGTGTGCAGGTGTGCGTCATATGAGAGGCCCCGCCTTACATTTTCCGACACAGATTTGGGGAAATTGGTCAGTGCGCAAAGCATTGTGGTGATTTTAAGACCGCGGAGTCTACACATGTTCAGCCTCGAAATTTCTCCAAACGAAGTATGCCGGGCTCGGTAGAATTCCAAGTATGCTGGACATTGGAACACCACTTCGGCGGCACTCAGGGGCTGCGTCTCAGGTCGGTTAAATTAAATCCTTGCTTCCCTCACTTGTGTCGTTTCCATACGTTTAGTCACCCCCACCAGGGAAGCATGGAGAGACGCAAGGAAACCACGAGAAGCAGGAAAATTAGTTTTAAGAGCCAATGGGAGTGTCCTTTCCTCCGGAGCGTTACGTGAAGTTGACGTCCGTTTGTGATGACACCGCCACAGCTGATGTCTGCAGGCTCTGTCCCCGTTGTTTTCACAGACACCCCCCGCCTCTGTTAGTACACATTTACGACATATACATTTGTATCATTCTGTTGTAGACCCAATAAATGCAATTAAAATAGAACTCATTCTCAAAAAAGATATAAACGCCAATCTAAAATGTATAAACGAAAAAAGCGATCATGAAAATGTTTCCAATATGAATAAACTGATTTTTGTCCACTTTGTTGTTCAGATATATCACATATTTGTAACTAAATGATACATTATTGAAACAAAACACAGTATAAACTGGAGGAGTGACTCTCGTGAGTTTCATGTCTTTTTCTCACTCCGCTGAGGAAACTGCTCTGATGTCAAGAAGCATCAGATCAGTGCATGCGCTGCATCGTCCAATCAGTGAGCGATACACAGTAAGGGGGCGGAGCGAGTGCCTGAGGATTTCACCGGAGGATGGTCTGGTGGTTCCTCGGTTATCGCTCCTCCATTATCGCTCCTCGATCCTCGGTCCTCCTGCAGAAATAAGTGCCATGGGTTCGCCTACTCAAGATGGCGCAGACAAATCAACTTCCGGTGATACCGAGGACCGATGAGCGAGGAAATTAAAATAACCGACCTGAGACGCAGCCAATGACGTAGTATGCTTGAAATAGTGACTCTGGAGCAGCTTTATTCGAGATTGAGAAACACCCGAGGAGGGGAAATTGGTGAAATTAGAAAAGGCCAAGGACATCGCGACACAACACTACCGTGGATATTTATAACACTTGTGACAATATGTACACACAGCTGACCTGAAAAACAGGAGAAACTAGAGAATGCAATTCCTGAAGAAATTGCTAGTGGGAATGCTTTATGCTGAAAAGCTGAATTGCTATACTGAAATGTAATGTGTAAGAAGAAAGTGAAGAATTTAGGTTGAAATGATACATGAACACTGGTACAGTATGGAGTCAGATTTGGGTCAATATGATGAAAGAAGAAAATAAAGTAAAAAGGCTTGGAAAAGCAGCAGAATATTTGAACTGCAAACTTTTGAACTAACTTGATGGCGAATGATCTGTCGCCATGCCAACGGCATTTTATGACATCCCATAATACGCTTAGATGTGTTGATAGCTGCATCGTTACCAAACCTGTGAAGTTTTGAGCCGTTTGGAGCATTTTCGCTGAAGTTATGAGAAAACCGTGTTTCATGGTGAGCATTGTGTTGCCATGGCAATGGCATTTGAAGAAATCTCAAAACTGTCCCGAGATCAGTGCTTCTCAAAGTGTGGTCCGCGGACCACTGGTGGTCCGTGAGCGCCCCCCTAGTGGTCCGTGAGTATATTGGTAACATTTGAAATAAATAAATATACGTTTTCCGCACTCTCGCAAGAATATCTCCGCAATGGAGCGAGCTTAAGTTTCGATTGCATAATATTTGCCCAGCGCAACACCTTCGTCACACATGTTGCCACCCTGTTTGGACCATTTTCAGGCGATTTGTAATCTGTTCTAGGAAATCGATGGTTTTTGGATATGTGTGGAGTTAGATGGTCCGCGAGTGTTTTTTTATTGGTTAAGTGGTCCTTGGTATGAAACAGTTTGAGAAACACTGCCGTAGATGTCTTCACGGCTGGACTGTTAGCACACATGTGAAGTGTGAGCACTTTTTGAACATTTTCATAGGAGTTATACATTACATTAGGAGGTTTACATTACTCTCTCTCTTCTCTTGATCGCCCTCTCTCTTCTTTTGATCACCCTCTCACCTCTTCTATCGCCCTCTCTCTCTTCTCTTGATCACCCTCTTTCTCTTCTCTTGATCGCCCTCTCTCTCTCCTCTTGATCGCCCTCTCACAGGAGAACACTTCACTGTAGGGTTTCTGCCATGTCTCCACTTTAGTTTTGACTCTCTCTCTTCTCTTGATCGCCCCTCTCTCTTCTCTCTCTCTTCTCTTGATCACCCTTTCACTCTTCTATCGCCCTCTCATCCTTCTCTTGATCGCCCTCTCTCTTCTCTGATCGCCCTCTCTCTCTTCTCTCGATCGCCCTCGCTCTTCTCTTAATCACCCTCTCTCTCCTCCTCTTGATCGCCCTCTCTCTCTTCTCTTGATCGCCCCTCTTCACTCTTCTATCGCCCTCTCTCTCTTCTCTTGATCGCCCTCTCTCTCTTCTCTTGATCACTCATCTTTCTCTTCTCTTTGATCGCCATCTCTCTCTCCTCTTGATCGCCCTCTCACAGGATAACACTTCACTGTAGGGTTTCTGCCATGTCTCCACTTTAGTTTGACTCTCTCTTCTCTCTCTTCTCTTGATCGCCCTCTCTCTTCTCTCTCTCTTCTCTTGATCGCCCTCTCTCTTCTCTGTGATCACCCTCTCTCTCTCTCTTGATCACCCTCTCACTCTTCTATCGCCCTCTCTATCTCTTCTCTTAATCACCCTCTCTCTCCTCTTGATCGCCCCTCTCACTCTTCTCTTGATTGCCCTCTCACTCTTCTATCACCCTCTATCTCTTCTCTTGATCGCCCTCTCACTCTTCTATCGCCCGCTCTCTCTTCTCTGATCGCCCCTCTCTTCTTCTTTGATCGCCCTCTCTCTTCTCTGATCATCCTATTTCTCTTCTCTTGATCGCCCTCTCTAGCTCCTCTTGATCGCCCTCTCACAGGAGAACACTTCACTGTAGGGTTTCTGCCATGTCTCCACTTAGTTTGACTCTCTCTCTTATCTTCTCTCTCTTCTCTTGATCGCCCTCTCTCTTCTCTTGCTCGCCCTCTCTCTCTTCTCTTGATTGCCCTCTCTCTTCTCTTGCCTCAGCCCTCTCTCTCTTCTCTTGCTCCGCCCTTCTCTCTTGCTCTGATCGCCCTCTCTCTTCTCTTGATCGCTCTCTCTCGTCTCTTGATCACCCTCTCACTCTTCTATCACCCTCTCTCTCTTCTCTTGATCGCCCTCTCTCTCTCTTGATCGCCCTCTCTCTCTTCTCTTGATCACCCCTCTTGATCTTCCATGGAAATGCATCTGAGTGATGCGTTTCCATGGAAACGGCATATGATGACACCCCATAATTGACGTAGAGCTGTTGAGAGCAGGACCATTAACCATTATCTGAAGTCTGCTGCTCTGAGCATGTCAGTTGGAGTGATGAAATCATCGTGTTCCATTACACAGGTGTTTATATTTGAGCTAACGATGTGTCCAGAGATCAAAGGTTTCCATTGTTCTGAATGAGAGATAAACCTCTTACATGTGAACGTTTTGTTGAAGAACCGTAACAGATATCGGTGACATTTCAAAGCTAGAAGCATGTCAAGGACCTTGAGTATCTGAGGTGTGCTTTTGTGTACTTTCGGGTCACTAATGTGGTATTTTTGGCAGATTAACTAAAGCTGTGTGGCTGCTGCTGTGAGGAAATATCAGCCTGAATTTACAATGGGCCTTAACCCTCTGGAGTCTCAGGGTATTTTCTCCGATTTGTAGATGTTTTCTTAACTCACCTTTTAAATGTATTTCTTCTAACATGGCACCCCATGTGTGTACATATCAAAATGTTCCGAACAATCTCTGGTATTTCTATTATGCAAATTACTCACCTTAGAGAACTGTTTGATGAGATAAGTAGCTCAAAAGCTTAAAATGGTGACAATCCGATTTTCGGAAAATCTTCAAAACTTTTGTGAAAACACAAATTTACTCATATGATCGAATTGTTTTGGTGTTTTAGATTTGGTTACCAAAGTCTTAGGATCACAAAGCAGTGAAATATTTGAATTACACTGTATATAAATGTGTTATTCATGTCTAAAATGAAAACAAATTAATTCGAATTTTGAGTAAAATAGGTGTTTATCACTCTACTTTCACCACAGCAGGGACTGAGATACATTAGGACTGAATAATGACTTCATATTACATACCAAGGTTCATGTGATGTGTACAAATACAAATTGAGCATTCAACCTTTTTTTCAACCAACAATTTATTAAAAATATGTTTTTTTCAACCAACTATTTATATAAATATAAGAAACTGGAAAATTTAACTATTTACAATATTGAACATCAGAACTTTCAACCAACTATTCATTATAAATGTCAAGACAGTGTCAAGGTCTTTGTCTGTCTTCCAAGACAGTGGGTCTGGCTGCTGTGAAGATGGGGATGATGGTGCATGGGCTGCTGTGTAGGTGGGGTGTACAAGTGCTATACGAGACCTCCACGAGACCTCCTTGCTGGCTGGGTTGAAGGTGAAGGTTGAAGGCCTTTGTGCTGAGGTGCATCTTGACCTGGTGGCAGCCGCAGATGGAGGTGGAGGCAGCTGTAGTGATGATGGTCTGCTGGTCCTTGGTGGTGATGGCTCTGGTGAAGGCCCTTGAGCCACGTAGATCTTGACCTGGGGGCCGGCACAGATGGATGTTCTGGCTGCTGGATAAACGCCGCCTGTGGGCGACTAGCCCAGGCAGCTGTGAAACATCTCTGTAAACAAATTAAAATGTAGGACAATAATTACAACTAATTTCATTGAAATAAAGTTCAAGTAAAATGTTGCTCAAGCACAAATAACAATGCACACATAAAAAGAAAGTTAGGGAGGTTGGAGGAGGTCTCTCTCACACACACGCACGCACACCACCACACACACACACACACACACACACACACACACCACACACCACACACACACACACACACACACACCACACACACACACACACACACACACACACACACACACACACACACACCACACACACACACACACACACACACACACACACACAGGTATTTCCAGTTACTTTACATTCAGTATAAAATCACAGGACACACATATACATAGGCTACATCTGATTACAAAGTCTCATCTGTACAGGACGGTAAAATAATAATAGGCACACATATAAATAAATCTATGACAAAGTCTCATCTGTACAGAACAGTATGATAAAATAATCGATGGCAAAAACATGTCACTGTAAATGTCTCCGTTGTGGGACGAATAAATGATTAATTTAATCCTCTACACATGTAATCTCACTTTTACACACCAAAATAACGTTAACACAGAGTAAACGTTTGCTAATGGAGAGTCTATTTTGTCCAATAAAAAGTTCATGACTATCGATACAAAATATATATCAATAAACCTATTGTTCATTTTCGCGGTACACATTGCCAGTACACTATTACTGTAATATTTACACTTACCCATGCCCAAATGGATCCTTGTTGTTGTCTTTGTATTCTTCTTCAGAAGAAGAAGAGTCGAAGACTTCACGTTCTGAGGCTCTATCTTCACTGCTGCTAGCGAAATAAATCTCTAGCTAAGTCGGTAACTGTAAAGTTTTTTTTAGAAAACTGATGGGAGACACGTGGTTTATGTGTTGTTTACTTGGTGGGTAGGTCCTTAGTGATTTCTCGATGTCCATTGGTCATTTCAGACCATGATGGCTGCCGGCCGAGATTTCCTTGACGGGACACACGAATCCACCAATCCCACACAGTGTAAAGTCAAGCTGCTTTGAGCGGCCATATTGGCTGCTGTGCCCTGGTTACAGTCTCACAGGAGATACCGTTGGAAAGCTACTCTTCCAGCGATTCCGTGGATATTTGAATCATATTTCTACTCCTTATAATCGAAAATACATGATTAATTACGTAAAATCCACCGACTCCAGAGGGTTAAGGTAGACATGTTGAACGTTTTTGTCACGTCATGCCCTCAAGAGGCATTTTGTTTAATTAATTTTTGCCTAATTATTTGTCATTTCAAGCTACGAGATGTTTCTCTACGTTTGTCATGAAAAATTATGTCTCAGGAATGTAGGGTTTGGGAATTATGGCAGTTTTAAAATATGAAGGCAAATTTCAAGATTTCCGACACTAGCAGTGACATCACGCACTTAATGTTAAAATCTGAAGAAGGCCTCTGTACCAATGTCCTGAACAATGTTTAATATCTCTAAAAGTAAGAATCAGATTTAAAAGTTGTGTTACACGAATAATTTTCAGAAAATGTGTAACATTTTAAAGTTGGAATGAGGTTTCTGAGTGAAAGTATGAATGCACATTTAGCAGTTGAAGTCGCATGAAGATTGTTCAAGTCTGAAGATTTTCTCCATTGACTTCAATGGTTAAAAATGTGATGAATTATGGGATGTATCTCTGGTATTATGAAAGTTATGAATGAGAAAAGTAATAGCACTCGATTCCCGACCGAGCTGAACGTTTTGATGTTCGAACGGAGTTTCTGCGATGTTCAATGCGGGAGGAGAAGACCGGCAAAATAACGTGCGGAATAAAATTAAAGAATTGTGTGCTTGGAAGAACAGACAGTTGGAATGCTGTTAACAGCATTCCTACTAAATTATGAACAACCAAATTCTTTGCTGCTCATTTGGCGGATCTTGATCACCACATCAGTCCGTTTACGGCAGGCGCAAATCATAACAAACCCCTTTACGTCAGTGTTACCCTGCCATCTACTGCCCCCTGCTGTCCATAGTTAAACAGGTTTTTAAAATGATATTAAATACAAACATAAAATTGTGATCACACACTTTGTGTGGGTCACACAAGTAAGCTCTGAATCTTTGAATCTTTAGTTCCCTGGTGTGTGGAAGCATGCTGTGAGCTGTGTTCACCAGCAGGGGGCCCTGTTTACTGTGAGATGTGCTCCACACTGTCCTGTGACAGACCAGGTTGAGCTCAGTCAATACCATCACTCAACCAGAACAGAAAAACGAATATCTTTCAGTCAGTTTCTGCTGCTAAAGGAGGGATGGGCATAGTTTAAAAGGCCTGATTAGGTTTATCTTACCAAAGGTTATATATATATATATATATATATATATATCTTGGTTTCCTTTTTTAATAAACAGAGGGTAGACGTTTGATTTACATTTATCATCAGAAAGTCTGAGCTATCCTGTCAGGAATTAAAAGAAACTTGCAGTTATAATGATCTATTGATCTTTGTAAACTCAGTTATTTTGTCCATGTAGGGATTTTTGCAGGATTATTTTTGACAAGAAAGATGTAGAAAACATTGTATTTCAATGTTTCATGAAATAAATTGAGAGAGAGAGAGAGAAGAGAGAGAGAGAGAGAGAGAGAGAGAGAGAGAGAGAGAGAGAGAGAGAGAGAGAGAGAGAGAGAGAGAGAGAGAGAGAGAGAGAGAGAGAGAGGGAGAGGAGAGAGATGGAGAGAGAGAGAGAGAGATTTAAAAGAACAGATGGGTTCCAGGTCTAAGGGGAACATGGCGGATGTTGTCAGCAAAAACCTGATGAAAAATGAAACCAGACTGGCTGGATATGACAATAAATACATGTTGGTGTGAAAACGGCCTTGGGAGCAAAGCATTAAGAACATTTATTATATTTAAAGTACAAGTCATTTATAACATTGACATTAGAATGTTATAGTATACACTATTCTATATTTATACAATTAGATAGCAGTGGAGGCGGCACATTATTTAAGACTTGTGCATGCAAAAATGTCTATGTGCTAGACATTGTGCTAATTTCTTGAAAAATATATAAATGTAATCCATTCCAAAATGTACATGTTTTTTTTCTGGAACAATCCATATTTGTTGGTATTTAAGCTTAATACAATACTTTCAAAGTCTTCTTCTACTTGTAAAGGCAAGACCCAGAAGTAGATCGAGTAGCAGCAAACTGGAAACACCACAAGTTATACAGCCACAATAGCAATTATTATATATTCTGTTATGATATACTTGTCTCTGTCAGCTTCCTGATTTATATGCTGCCCTGCAACAAGTCGTGCCACAGTCCACCAGGCTGTGTTCCCCGTGTTAGATTTTCTTTGCAAAGTAAGCCTGCTTACTGCTCTGCTGATAGTGGTCATACCCATGTTTGTGATGGGTCCTATGATGGAAACACCACCCCTTTTAATGTGAAAGCTCTCATAGCCAGACTGGGAAACTCTGGGTTCATATGCAGGGCTGATACCTGCACCCATAGATTGGAGATTGTCAGGGTTAGTGAAGCCAGAAAACAGAAATAAATCTTGATTATATTGAAATCGCTTTGTATCACAGGGCCCTGGAAAAGCACGAGTGGTTTCAGAGTTGTTGTTTTTTCTGAAAACAGCAAACTGCTGGATCAGAAAACAACAAGCTCCTCTTCTGTGGAACCAGCTCCCAGTTTGTGTTCGGGAGGCAGACACCATCTCCACTTTTAACAGCAGGCTTAAGACTTTTATTTGCTGATAAAGCTTTTAGTTTGTTCTGGCTCAGGCTTGCTTTGAACCAGCCCCTAATTATAATTCTATACTAGTGGGAGACATTCACCTTTCACTGCTTCTCTTTCTTTTAACATGCATGCACTCATGTCTAGTGCTGCGTACCTGGACTCACATTCAGGTTCAGGTCCGGACTCAAGTCCAGAGGTTCAGGTTCAGGTCCAGACTTATAAGTCCGAACCTGAACCCATGGCTTGTGTCAAGTTGTGTGAGTAACTAAAGTGAACTTATTGTGAGCTAATTATCAATTGAAAATTAACTCATAATCAACTCAAATTCAAACTCGTCAGGTTTATTGTGCTCCCTTCCAACTTGTGTCTACATTTCTCTACAAAGTACAAATGTAAAAAAAACACTTTTTGCCACTTAGTCTACAAATGACTTATGACAGCAACTACAGTGAACTACTACACAGTTCAAACATTTATTTCATTTACCAAACTAAAGTAACCAAACAGTCCCTGAGCTGACTGAGCCTAAATCCCTAAAACGTTGCTGAAAGGTAGAGTGTAGAGTAGACTATACACATTACACTGTTACACACCTACTATACAGTATAGGCTACACTGTAGTGACTGTACAGTCAAAGTGTACTGTACTGTCTGTACACCATGTATTTTCTACAACTCTACATGTGTACATTATACAGTACATACTACATACATAGTGATGTACATACATACTGTTAGAAATTAAAATCAATGTTGATATGGCGTAATTTTGAATTAAATACACAATTTAATTTAAATCAGTTTTATTCTGAAAAAACCGGAAGTTCACACTATTAACTTAATACTTTTATTCTGAAAATTCTTCTTTTTCCGGTTAGCATTAGCATGTGGCGAAATGCTACGTTTTCAAACCGTGAATCGAAGGTGAAATGACATGTGATGTTGTACACTGAGCACACTGGGATTAGCACTCATTTATTGACGCTGAATAACGTTTATCAGGGAATGTTTAAATAACCACAGACACCAGAATATACGTAAATGCTAGTTTTTTTGCGAGTCCAAGTACCGGTTCCCGACGTTCCGGTTTTAACCGGACTTGAACCGAAACTTTTTATTTTTACAAGTCCAGTACCGGTTCGGCGTACCGGTACGCAGCACTACTCATGTCCCATAAATGCATCTTACTGTGTGCTACATGTTGTGTCTCTCCTCCGGCAGGTTGCCAGTATCAAAGGTTACGTCTGGATCGTGAGTCGTGGCTGCGCCTGTTTCCGTGTTCCTGCCTGACCCTAACTATGTTATCATTTCTGAGCAGCATTGAGAAGATTTTTGAAATCCTCCTGTACCTTCATGTTATCAATGAATATATTATTTTAGATCCATACACACAACGCTTGTTTTAGTCTGGCTGTCCCGGGATATGGATCCTCTGTTGCTCTCCCCAAGTTTTCTTCAATTTTTCCAATTAATTGTTGCGTTTCTTTGGGAGTTTTTCCTTTTGCGCTTTATAGGAACCAAGGAGCCTAAAGACACATGCTGTACACACTGTAGAGCCCCTTGAGAAATATGTTTAATTTGTGATATTGAGATAAATAAATAAAACTTGATTGATTGAAAACAGCAGGAAAGCGTTGAGTGGGAACCAGACAGGAAAGCTGCTGGTCCAACAGCCCAACAGTGAGCTGAATGAAGCTCTGTAGGGCCTCAGAATCAGCTGGTTATTTTGTGTAACACAAACAAACTGTTATTATTTTCCTATGGGTTAAATAATTACATGTCATACGAGGTAAATAAGGAAATCATTTTGAGAATTGCATTTCTTTTTAAACTATTCTACAAATTATGCTGATCAACATGAGACAACAGGGAGTTCTAAAATTGTTAGAATATGATGAATCCATCTGAGATGTTTGACTGTCCCACAGCTGACCAGACATGATGTTGTTGAAACACACATCTGTAGCGTGGCACGGGATCAAACTCATCTCTTTAAGAATTCTTTGCTGGTTTTGCCAGATTAAGCTGTATTATGTCCGTTTTCAATCTGAACAAATTAAATGTTCTTCTTGAAGGAGAAGCTTTTCAGTGGCGGCCGCCCCACCTCTTCCCACATTCTAGATTGTAATTTTTTTGTAAACAAGGTACATATGATATAGTTGGTGTCAGTAAAATGTATAATCTACGATAAAATATCTTGCTGGGTCTGGTCCATAGACTGGTCTGATCCTGACGTTTGAAAAGGGAGGCAGGGGAAGCTAATATAGCACTGGTGTTGCTACAGGAGTTAGCCTTCTTGCTAAACCAGCTCCTTGAAAAAGAGCAGGTATACTGCCTTCCTAGTCTGTCATTAACTCCTGCCTATGTCAGGCTGATCCGGTCCGAGCTCTTTTACTCTCAGCTTTCCCTCCAGTGTCCTCCTCTCAAAGGATGTTTCTTAAAGTGATTGAACATCATTTTCCTTCTCCATATTCGCTATCTAGTTTTGTTTACACTCCGTCTCCGTCTAACTCTCTCTCACTCAAACGTCAATCACTCACTCTGGCGCTCCTGCTGCCCCCTAGTTGTTGGCGGTGTCAACAGCTGCTTTAGGCGCAGTTTGTGAGCTGCGAGCTGCTCCTATCTGTTACATTGAAGAGGTGCGGACTGCACATGCACCACTTATAACGAGTCAATGGGCAAATATTTCTGCGCCCCAAGCAGGAAACACGTGACTTATCAGTAACTTTAGACATTGTAAAACCATTTTTATCAATATGTTATCGTAGATTATTCATTTAACTGACACCAATTATATAATATGTACCTTGTTCATTACAATTTTTTTAATAAAATCAAAATATTTTGTAATGACAATCTAGAATGTGGGAAGAGGTGGGGCAGCGCCCCTAGCACCCTTGTGGGCCGGCCGCCACTGGAGGTAGGCATTATATGCACTCTTTCTCAATGACCTGGTTTAGCAAAAAGGCTTGGCTAACTAGCTGTAGCGACACCAGCGCTATATTTTACTTCCCCTGCCTCCTTTTCCAGACTTACAAAATAGGTGTAATTTTGTTATAGCCCCACCTGGAAAAAGATGCACCAGCTGCTTTGTGTTTGTACGTACTGCTCCTTTAAACAATAACAAGTGACTTGGCAGAAGATTGTGAACAGTGTTCTGTGATCCTGCAGCCTCTCTAATGGCTGACCAGCCAACAGAAGCAGTAAATTTCAGTAATGACTTTCCAATGGTCTTTAATTCTCCATTTAGGAGGAGAGGAAATGTCAGGGCCGATGGAAAGGTTAATGTGACTTTCACCCACTAATAAACATGCCTTGATCAAAGAACAATGCAATTAAAAGCTTCCTTTTATTCACTGGACACACGCACTCTCACACATATGCATATACACGCACACATAAGCATACACACTCATATCACAACGATTTCTCAATTAGATTTTCAATTTTGAACTAAATGGATAAAGTTAATAAAACGGTCTTTTAGAAACAAATCTCTGAGCAAGGGAGGGTGATGAATGTGCAAACAGGAACTCATTCTGATTCTTCCCAAAATGTAATATGTTTAATTACACCAATTTAAGTCCATCAGATTAAAGAGCTGATATTAAAATTGGACAGAAAATTTAATAATCACAACAAAACGCAAACTGATGAAGGGGGTGATGATGAAGACTGCGAGGCTGTCTCTGCAGCTTTCTCAGCCAAAGAAGATACATTTAAACTGTACTTTGTATTACCTCGAAGATAAAAACTTGGAAAAAGAGTAGTTATTGTCTTGGGGAAACCCAACAGAAATAAATTGATTGGTGGCACAGGCACATCAGTTAAATTATCTTGCTGATTAATTATAAGAATATCTCCCAATCTATACATAACACCCATGTGTGCGTCTGATCTGAAAAATACATAGTTACAGATATTTGCATCTACAACCTGATAAGCATCCCAGCTGCAGAGTAAGAAATACAAGCGCACATTTCTGGTGCAGAGCCAAAATGTTGACCCGGAAAACATAGCAGGAACAATGTAAACACTGGAGCTACCTGGACCTCTAGGTCTAGGTAGGGGGTCCACCGGTCCAGGGGAAATCACCCCTATTTTAATGCCATTTATGCATTCTGGCTTCCTTTACATGCAATTAACATCTCTATAATTGAAAAATAAATACTTGTAAGGTGACCGCAAACATGCATGTTCATTCTGAAGATTTAATATGAGTTTTGATGTAAGAATAATTATGTCGTACTTCCTCTTCTGCCTGAACACACACACACACACACACACACACACACACACACACACACACACACACACACACACACACACACACACACACACACACACACACACACACACACACACACACACACACACACACACACACACACACACACACACACACACACACCACACACACACACACACACACACACACACACACACACACACACACACACACACACACACACACACACACACACACAGTTAGTTCAAAGTCCTCTGTTTATTCTGACAGGCTGTAATGTGACGACTATCTCACATCAATACAAATTATGTTCTATCCGTCTACATTTGAGATAGTTTCGGGCCTACACATTGACACTAATAATGAAGAATTCTGGCCATTCTTGGTCCCCCAGTGCCCTTGACGCCAGGTCTGCTTGCCTTACGCTGGTTTACGTGACTCTCCTAGGAGGATCCCGAGCCTGTTTTTTTTTGTGATCAAATTTGTATTTATTTAAAGCAGAAACACAGAACGACATGGTACAAAACACATACATACCACGTGAAAAAACATACAAACAGTTCCCTTGAAAAACAAACTAAAACATCATAAGACAACATTTTTTAATAAAAGTAAAAACACCCTCCCCAGGACCCCTGTTGGCTGAATCAAGTGCCAGTAGGCAACGATTAGCATCAATTTAAATATACACACACAAAAAAGAGGGGAGAGAAAGCAATCACAGCCAACTGTTCAATGCCACAGCGCTGCAAGCCACACACTCACAAATACATTTATATTTCACTCCCCTCCGGATTCTGGGTATTTTTCTGGGTCCACAACATTAAATCTGACAGTCAACACACATTGACAATGCAATAGGGCATGTCACTGTTGTCTTTTTCAGCTTCCCTGACTAATTATTTCTGTTTGATATGCTTTGACACGCATCATTTGACATCACAATAGGGTTTAGGGTCGTTCTTCATATTCATGTTCATGACTTCCACAAAGCAGAGACATAGTTAACGTTTTAGATCAAGTGATGTGCTTGGGCCCAGAAGGACTTTTTTTCTACACAAATCAAAACAAACCGAGTGCTTTGAGACACTGGTCCTGGCTCACCTTAATTACAGCCACACTAGACCCCCAACAGTTTGCCTATCGTTCCAATAGGTAAACTGAAGATGCCATATCTACATGATATGGATGATACTCAACTATATTTATCAATCAAGCCTGATTAAAATAATCATCTAAATAAAATTCAAAACTGCCTTAAGGACTTAAAAACATGGATGACCTTACATTTTTTGATGTTAAACACGACCAAAACTGAAGTTATTGTACTTGGCCCGAAGAATCTACGAAACAAATTATCTAAAGATATACTAACTATAGATGGCATTAATTTGGCCTCCAGTGAGACTGTAAGGAATCTTGGTGTTATATTTGATCAGGATTTATCCTTTAACGCCCACATAAAATCAATTTCAAGGACCGCCTACTTCCATCTACGTAACATTGCAAAAATCAGGCATATCTTGCCTCAAAACGATGCAGAGAAACTAGTCCATGCATTTGTTACTTCAAGGCTGGATTATTGTAACTCTTTATTATCAGGGTGTACCAAGAAGTCAGTCAAGTCGCTTCAGCTGATTCAAAATGCTGCAGCTCGTGTACTAACCAGAGTTAGGAAAAGGGACCACATTACTCCTGTTCTGGCTGCCTTACACTGGCTCCCTATAGAACACAGGATAGAATTTAAAATTCTTCTTCTCGCCGACAAAGCCCTTAATGGGCAGGCGCCATCTTACCTTAAAGAACTCATTATACCCTACTGTCCTATTAGGGCATTGCGTTCCAAGAATGCAGGGTTGTTGGTTGTTCCTAGAGTCTCTAAAAGTACAATGGGAGCCAGAGCCTTTTCTTATCAAGCTCCACATTTGTGGAATCAGCTTCCAGTTTGTGTTCGGGCGGCAGACACCCTATCCGTTTTTAAGAGTGCGCTTAAGACCTTCCTTTTTGATAAAGCTTATAGTTAGGGCTGATTAGATTCAGCCCCTAGTTTTGCTGATATAGGCTTAGTTTGTCGGGGGACATCTTACTTCTTCCTTCTCTCTGTCTATACCTGTGTACTCTCATGTTCCGATTAACCCAGCTTCCCCAAATGTCTTTCTTTTTGGTGTCTATATACGCTGGGATCCGGAGTCATAGATGATCCTGCGGTCCTGTGTCCTGCATCGCGAGCCCTGGATCTTGAGTCGTGGCAGTGGTCCTGGATCATAGGTCCTGGATGGATATCCTCATGGATTCATCTTCCTATTATACACACATGCATTTCCAAACATTTGGACTACCTATGTTGCAAATGTATTATCTTTTGAATTTACACACGGCATCTATTGCACGTCTGTCCGTCCTGGGAGAGGGATCCCTCCTCTGTTGCTCTCCCTGAGGTTTCTCCCATGTTCCCTTTAAACTGTGGGTTTTCTCCGGAAGTTTTTCCTTGTACGATGTGAGGGTCTAAGGACAGAGGGTGTCGTATTGTCATACTGATATTCTGTACAAACTGTAAAGACCACTGAGACAAATGTAACATTTGTGATATTGGGCTATATAAATAAACATTGATTGATTGATTGATTGATTGAAAAATGTGTCCTCTTATAGGCAGAATTGTATCGTTAACAAATGCTGATTTAGTTTAAAGGTCCCATCATATGCTTTTCTGGTTATTACCCGTCCCCTAGTGTGTTATGACGGTTTTTCTGCTTGTAAACGGTCTGCAAAGTCGCAAACCCTCAAAGTACACCCTGTAGCGAGTAAAACTCTAACACAGAAAATACCTGTCTATCCAGAACGCCTAGTTGGACATTATCCATCCATCCATCCATCTTCTCCCGCTTATCCGTGGTCGGGTCGCGGGGGTAGCAGTTCCAGCAGAGAGCCCCAAACTTTCTTTTCCCTGGCGACATCAACCAGCTCTGACTGGGGGATCCCAAGGCGCTCCCAGGCCAGCGAAGAGATATAATCCCTCCACCTGGTCCTAGGTCTACCCCTTGGTCTCTTCCCAGCTGGACGTGCCTGGAACACCTCCCTAGGGAGCCAGTTGGACATTATAACTTTTCAATTTTTTCTTCCGGGGCCTATTGACGTCACTAAGTCTGGACCAATTGGCACACAGCTATAGAACAATAGGCACACCCTCTGCCAGGGTGGACTCCCGAGCAGCTCAGGAATCCGCCCCGCGAGGCTCCCGGAGCGGACAGTGTGAGGTGGATTTCCTGCTGTGTTTCCCTGGATGCTGGATATAGACCAAGTGCCATGTTAGCGGGACACCGCGGAGCTCAGGCTGACGTCCCGCCAACACGGCACCCAGACCCCACGCAGCATTCTCATCTGTTTGTCATTACTGGTGTCATTTTCTGGTTGCTAACAAACGCCATTGTAACACATAATCACTGATGTTCCGCTGTAACGGTGGTGGACTCATCAGAACAGAGTGGGCGAGCTGACCAATCAGAGCACAGTGGGCTCATAGGGAGGGGGGGCAGGAGCTCCAATAAGCCGTTTAGGACAGAGAGTGAATACACAGACTATACAGAGATACTGTATGAGAAACCAATGTGAATTTGGAACATTGAACAATGTAAATATGTTCTAGTAGACCTCAACAATGGAATTATGATCAGTAGAAATGGCCATGACATCTGGACCTTTAAGTTAACACAGTTTTTTTGTTTAATAGATCAGGTGTTCATAAACTGCATAAAAAAAAATAACATGTTTATTTTAATATATACTGAAACATTGTTATCCTCTTTGCAATCCCCATGTTAAATGTACCAGTTATCTGATCACGTTTTTCTTAATATGTAACTGTAAGGGAATACAGTTAAAACATTTATTTTTTTAATGTTACTCCCCAAGCCTGTATATTCATAATAACAGCGTTGGGATAAATAAAGGGTCTATTTCTAAAACGTCAGAAGCTTTACTTTGCTTTAGAATACGTTGTAGGTGCAGATTGAGATGAGAGGAAGGAGAGCTTTGTTACTGCTGACAACAGACTGAGGAGATGCTGAGCTGTTCCA